>NC_044305.1:52950622-53251007 GCF_007474595.2 Lynx canadensis | reverse complement strand
CCAGGGACAGTTGTTACTCAATTATGCATTAAGTTGAAGTTCATGGGTGACTATAATCTATGAGAACAATGTGTGATGGTGGGTAGAGCCCTGGGTATGCTTAAAAGATGCAGAACAGCTCCACAGAAGAAGTAGGATTCGGATTACTCTTGACCTTCAAATATCTCTGCATCTCACTGTGGATTTAATTACTTACTGGTCTCTTGGTGAAATTTGCTTGACAGCCTGATGTTGGAAGAAATAGAGGTAATATTATATATAGCAATATCAATTTTATGAATAATTTCCTAGATGGGTTCTTTTTCAGCTATCTGATATGTTTACTTTGTTACTATTTTCATAGGGAACTTAGTGTTTAGATGACAACAAGTAACTTATTTTGTCCTTCTCAAGGACAAAATTTGTTGATTACATCTGTACTTGCCCTAAGCATATCTTTCTTGATTTTATAGATATTTATCATCTTAACTCCTAATCTTTTTTTTTCTTACAGAAATATACAAAGGTCACTACATAAAAAGAAACAGGGGCTATTTATTCATAGCTGGGATCAGACACCATTACTCGTATTTTGGCAGGCTCAAAGGCTGGCTGAGGAGTGGGAAAACTTTATCATGGAATAAAATAGAAGGCTTCAAGTGTTTCCCATTTGGAGTTTGTTGGCATGGGGAAGTTGGAGGAGGGGTCACTTGAAGTGGGACAACTTACGCGACAGTTTTGGGAGCATGTTTGGCTTTTCATGGTTGGTTTTGAGTTGGAAACAAAGACAAAATGTAGAGAAGCTTTCAGTCATTCTTGACCAACTCCTGGAATCCTGTGCCAATTGCCACAGATATTGAGGTTTGGCCTTGCAGGTGGTTGCTACAGATTTTGGATCGGGGTTCTATTGTCATGTACGGTCTGGCCATTGTTTGTATACTCAGTCTCCGACTTTCCTATCTGAGCAGTTTTACTTAGTTATAGAGCACGAGAGTGAGTGGGACAGGGGCAGAGAGAGAGGAAGAGTGAGAATTCCAAGCAGACTCCACACTGTCAGCACAGAACCCCATGAGGGGTTCAAACTCACAAACCGCGAGATCGTGACCTGAGCAGAGATCAAGAGTCCGACACTTAACTGACGGCTCCACCCAGGCACTGTAAGAATACAACCATTTTTTTTGTATGCCCAAAACAAATGCTTGTCAAATTGCAGGCAATATAATCAAAGGTAGTAGAAATTACCAAAACTCTCATAATGGGAGCTTGGAGTGACTGGTATAGTTAATTGATATCTCTGTCATTGAGTGAATATTTATTTGTAAGATATCTGCCTGATTTTCAAGAGGAACTGTTTAACTTTCAACAAAATAAGATTCTACTCAAAATTAAGCTATACATTTAATCATAGGAAATAGAGTCAAAACCCTAATATTATCTAAAAAGTTTCAAAACTATGCTGTTGATCCTAAAGCTGCTAAATATGTCAAGAATACAAACAATTATGGACTCTGAAAGACAATGTGTCTCCTTAATGTTATTCAAGGAGGTTGAGGGGCCAAAAATTTTATTAGAACAATCTTTTATCTTTTTAAAAAAAAATTTAATGTTTATTTTTGAGAGAGAGAGAAGACAGTGAGAGCCAGGAATGGGCAGAGAGAGAGCGAGAGAGAGACACACACACACAGAATCTGAAACAGATTCCAGGCTCCCAACTATCAGCACAGAGTCTGACGCAGGGCCCTAACCCACAAAGTGGGAGATCATGACCTGAGCTGAAGTCAGTAGCTTACCCGACTGATCCACCCAGGTGCTCATAGAACAATCTTTAATTTCCCAGTTAAGAAGCCTTTTGTAATAACAGAAGGAGAAGAATGATAAATTAGTATGTGATATGTATGCTATATTTGTTTAGCTTTAAAAAAAAGCACACAGAAACCAAACATATGCACTTTTTTGTTTCTCCAAATACTTGTTATTTAATCTATGATGCAGCTTCCATTTGATGGTGTCTCAAAATTAAGAAACTAGTGTACCCTTGTTTTAGATTAAGGAAGCACAGATTCTTCTCATAGTTTTTACCTCCAAAATTTTACCTATGATCATTTTCTTTTAAACTCATATCCCAATTTTTTGAACTGCTGATTTCATTGATTAAGTGCCTCCATGGTCCACCTATCCTGACTCTTTTGTGCCTTAGCAAAGAGTTGTTTGGCAGTTAATAGCTAATGTTTTTTTCCTTGCTGGTGTTGTGACCAAATCTTTCATAAATTTATTCTTGTGCTTTTAAATGCAAATTCAAGTCTGTGGGAGAGAAAATATTTTGAAAAATCTTGCCCCTCGCTTTATGATTTGCATATTGGAACAAGTCAGGATCTACCTTTCAGATGCTTGCCGACCACAGCTTGCATGATATGCTCTGAACATTTCATAATTAAAATGGATTGCTTTACGCCTGGGGTTTCACTGGGATTTTCAATATATCCAATTAAATTTTACCTTTGAAGCCAAAATTACAATGAGCAAAACAGTATATTGCCTACTATGTCTGGGTTGTTTGAAAATATTTAGAGATTATTTAGGAAGATAAATTTTACTTGATAACACTCTTTCTAGATTTAGCACCCAGTCACAATTTCCAAATTACATTTGCATTTTCTGGAAGTTTGAGCAGAAATTTTTAATACATTATGGACCAGTTAATTAAACACAATCAATGCATATCACCATTAAAATGACACTGAAAATTGATTATCTTTAGGTTGAATAATATACTCTCCACACACTTATATTTCTAAAGTCATACTGGACACCTTATCTGCACAGACATCTTATCACCTTCTTCTGGGGTATCAGATTAGCTCTATTTGCACCCCCTCCCTCCAATGCATTTTGTTGTTCTATTTATATGACTATCTAGAGATATTAACAGACAAAAGGTGAAGAGAGATGCCCAGAAAAGAAAAAAGCTATTCTCATCCTCTTAGAGCATATCTGATTAGATATCATACTTGAAGGTAGGAAATATCCAGAAAAATGTTCCAGACTGTATATCAGGTACCTCTTTTACGCTATTCCAGATCTTCTCAGACTCACCTGTCTCCAGGGACTTTGGCCAGTTGTCCTGGGTCTTGCCACATAAATATATCATTTGTATTCAATCCAAAATGATATTTAAAGTGAAAGGAAGTGCTTTTAATGATTATGCTGTGACCATACACTTAAACCGGAACAATGTCTGGTGAATCAGAATGTACAGCCAAGCTAAGTCATAGCAAGTAACTTCCAGTGACCATCATCTGGTAGTGACTTCTACTTGCCCTGCTGCAGCTCTGTCCTGGGCTTCCCTGTTGACTCTGAGGTGTAAGAATTGTGGTCTCAGCTTGTGCCCAAGCAGGTGCAACTTAGAATTATAAGAAGATAAACACGGTGGAGGAAATATTTGGTGAATGGGACACAGGAGCTAGTGGATTACTTTTTTCCTCTTCTTTCCTTGGACAGACTATAATAAGATATAGCTGCATAAAGAGCCTCTTGGAAGACAGTAATGGACAAATGCACAGTTAGGTATTCACTGCTCTTTGTGAAGTGGAGGATAGTTCTTCCTCATCCCCTACTTTCTTCTCCTTTTCTCTCACTCTTGAGCCATGGGATTGCATTTCCTAATAAAGCAGTTCCATAAAAGCCTATGCCTTAGGCTCTGCTCTCTGGGTAACCAGGCTAAGAAAATCCAGAACACTTATATTCATAAAAAATATACTGGGCACTGTCGGAAAGAAATCTATTGAATACATTCCAGCCAGTGTGTTCGGAAAGTAGCTGTGAGCTTTTGGCAGTAAGCAGCTGTAAAAATTAGAGGTCAGGGTCTTAAGAAGTATGATTTTCATGAGACCAGACCTATAGAAGATGTAACAACATTTTGTGAAAAGTCCCAACAGCAGAACCCAATGATAGCAGATCTTCAAAAGGGCTAATAAAAGTAAAGTTTGAGAAATGTAAAATTATGGAAAAAAGAGTGGACGGATAAGGTGGCCCCATAAAGTGAGGAAGTGGAGGAATTTTTCTGCATGTGGAAGAACACAGAAGCAGCAGTTCTGCAGGAACTTATATCACCTTCCGTCTTCCTACAAAAATCTCTTGCAGATAGGCTGGCTTCAAACTGCCCAGTCATGTGAATGGTGTAATAGAGAAGGAACTAGAACCTCTTACACATAATGTCCATCGAAACAAAGATGCTAGACATGAAAAGGAAGAAATGAGCAGCAAAGATTACCAACAGAGGAAGGGAATTCTCCAGAAAATTATTGCAATCGTAGAGATGAAAATTGTAAAAAAATAACATTTTCATAAACTTAAAATAAATCACATTTTAAAAGGTATACGATGAGGCAGAAATGCAATAACTCAGGAAAGACATGGAAAATGGAGTGGGTGAGGAACACAGGCTGGAGGAATGCAGGATAGGAATGTGAGAAAAGGACCACGCATCACCAAAATGAAGATGGAACTGGATGGGGTCCAAACGTGAATAAAAAAAAAAATTAAACGACATGGAGAGTAGAAGTGAGAATGTTCACAAGAAAATGGGGCGAAAGTCTTAAAAATATTAGAGAACGTGTAACTGAGAAACTAGCCTAAATGATTGGTGTTAGATAGTGTTTTGACTATCTACTGCAGACTAAAGATAAAAATAATATGTGCATACATATTGAATTCTAAATTAGTAGCTTTGTTTTTTCACAGTCCTGTGGGTTAGTAATTCTGAAACTACTTCTGGGCATATTAGAATTGAGCAAATAAGTAAATATATTAGGGCAAATTGGCTTTGAGTTTCTCCTCTCCTGTTGGTGAATTGGGTTACAAGCATGAAGAAGGTGGGGACTAAAGGGAACCCTGTGATATGCAATGCAATTGGAGGTATCTGTATAATCTTATGATTACACACACACACACACACACACACACACACACACATCAATCCATCCACATATTTCCAATTCTCCTTGCTAAAGAGGCCTGGGAGCAATATGCCTCAGTACCCATCAGCACTAGGATTTTGAGATCTAAATACCATTCTCTAATGAAATGGCTCAGAGAAATGGTTTCCTTGGAGAAATGGTCGATTCTAGGGTTTGTGGCAAGGAGAGTGTAAGATGAGTCAGAGAACATCCTTTTGTGTTGGGAAGTAAGAAAGTAATCAAAGAATGATGGCATCTCACCAAAAGGTCCCAAGAGCCAGCTTAAAAGGTGTTCCAGCTGGTTGGCTCTGGGACAAGGTAAGCATCAAAATAAATAATGACAGAAGGGAATTTTTAACTTCTTGGATAAAATGAGAATCAATCAGTTATTACTGATATGAATAAATGAATGAATGAGAAGAAAAGCTCCCCTTACTGTGAAAACCAATGAGAAAAGTAGAAGGAATGATGGAGTTAGGAAATCACTGTCTGAGGGTGGTTGATTCAAAACCTGTGGGTGAAAGAGTGAGACTGTGTGAACACCCTGTCTCCAGCTAAGTGTCTCCCCATAAGATATTTATTAGTTACAAAGGGGGAAAATCATAGCTTTAGAGCAGAGAAACGTCTCAAACATCCCTCAAGGGATCAAAGTTAACTTTGAGACAAATCAAGATCAAATACCTCTTGTTATGACTCACTGAGATCCCAGCACCACTTCTGTGGTGTTTCTGTCAAAAACACAGAACTACAACTAATCATGATAAACCATCCAATTACACACATTGAGTGATAGTCCCAAAATAACCCGTCAGTCATTAAAGAAAACAAAGTGTAAAGAATGCTTCAGGTCAAAAAGGGACTAAAGAGATATCATAATTAAGTATAATGTGTGACCCTTTATTAAATCTTGGGCTGGGTGGGGGAGATGCCATGGCAGACATTATTGAGACAATGGATGAAATTTGAATAAAGACTGGTTATTAGATAATAGAGTTGTATGAATATTAAATTTTCTGAATCTGGCCATTGTTCTGTGATTGTGTAAAAGAATAGCTTTGTGGGGGCGCCTGGGTGGCGCAGTCGGTTAAGCGTCCGACTTCAGCCAGGTCACGATCTCGCGGTCCGTGAGTTTGAGCCCCGCGTCAGGCTCTGGGCTGATGGCTCAGAGCCTGGAGCCTGTTTCTGATTCTGTGTCTCCCTCTCTCTCTGCCCCTCCCCCGTTCATGCTCTGTCTCTCTCTGTCCCAAAAATAAATAAACGTTGAAAAAAAAATTAAAAAAAAAAAAAAGAATAGCTTTGTTGTTAGGACATATACTGATTTATTTAGGGCAAAACGGTGTAATGTCTACAACTTACTTTCAATTGGCTAAAAAAATGTGTGTGTGTGTGTGTGTGTGTATGGAGAGAGAGAGAGAGAAGGAACACATATACATCATAAGTAAATGGAGCAAAATATAAACAATGGGTGCATCTGGATAAAGAGAAAATGAGTACCTTCTACTCTTCTTGCAACTTTTCTATATGCTTGAAATTTTATCAGAATAAAAAAGATTAGAAAGATCAATATAGGTGATCGGCCAAAGAGACTCAACATGTGAGTTGCTGAAGAAAAGAACCAAAATAACAGAGCTGAAAGATGTGTTTAAATATGTAATACATTAAGTTTTCCCCCTGAATTAATAGGCAACTTGAATTTCTATTTAAAGGGTATGCCAAGTCCCAAGTTATATTTAGCCCAATCAGCCCAAGTCATTTTCTTATAAAACCCTTGGAGCTCAAGGATAAAGAAAGAAATTTTAATGCAGCAGGGCAAAATAATACGTGGGAGGGCAAATCAACCTTATTTTGCTCTTTTCCATAGCATATTTTGCAACATGACAAAGACATCCAAAGAGACATGGAGTAAGCTGAGGATTTGATGCTCGGTCAAAATGTCCTTCAGGTATAGGTATGACAGGCAAATACTTTTGAACTTGAGCAAAGTTCCTATGAGCTCATCTGAGGAGGCTGCAAGAAGATGCTCTTTAGCCACCCAAAAGACCCACAGAGAAACTATAGTAAAAGGACTTCAGTAAGCACAGCATACACACCTAACAATACAACCAAGAGGAAACAAATGTGGCTGCTAAATAACCTGGTAATGTAGAAATGACACAACTGTCAGAAGTGCAAAAAAGAATGAAACTGAGGAAAAATAGCTATCTTACTTGTACTATCTGGAGTCAAAGGATAAATGTTCAAACTGACATATTTAGTCATAGATGTGTAACTCTGGGAAAGATATGAAAATGCATGCTGAAAAATGTTTTTTAAGAAGACTAAGGAAAACTCTGAAATAGAAGGGCAATGAGCAGGAATTACTCTTAGAAGACATAAAAAAGATACTATAAAACCACCTAAATAAAGATAGTATGGTATTTTTGTATGACTGGACAGATCAAGGGACAATAAAGAAAACAGAAAACAAAACAAAACAAAACAACCCCAACCTTCTAGAAATTAAACCTGATTCAAATGTTACGTATGATGAATGATGAAAGACAGAATATTTAACAATCTGGGATATGATGATGGGACAGGCATCTGGAAAAAAATGAAGTTAAATTCTTTGTCAGAGATAAAGTCTAAGGGTATCTGGGTGGCTCAGTTGGTTAAGCATCTGACTCTTGATTTTGGCTCAGGTCTTGATCTCAGGGTGGTATATTCAAGCCCTGCATTGGGCTCAGCGCTGGACATGAAGCCTACTTTAAAAAGAAATTAAAAATTAAAAAAATTAAGTTTAGGTAATGTTGAGTAAAAGGAATCCTAAAATCTCAGTGGCTTAATTTAATCTAACAAAGTTTTCTTTATTGTTTGTGGGCAGATCTGCACTCTTCAGCAGTCATCGTTACTGTCACTCTGGAATCCCAGCCTCTATGTCATAACACTGTTGGTTGCCTTGCTGGAAAAAAGAGAAACAACAGAGTAAAGGATGCACCACCTCTTAAAGTTTCTAACCAGAAGCAACAAATGTTATTTCAGCTCATATTTCATTGGCCAAAGCAGGTCACATAGTCAAGTCTAGGGTCAAGAGGGTGGGGAAGGAAAGGCATCAAATATTGTAAAAGAGTCTTACAGTCTGCACTAGATAACTCACTCTAAGCTCGAGGATACTTTTTTTAAAGAGATTTTATTTGGTACCTGGGTGGCTCAGTTGGTTAAGCCTCTGATTCTTAATTTCAGCTCAGGTCATGATCACATGGTGGTGGGATCGAGCCCCATGTTGGGCTCTGTGCTGAGCACGGAGCCTGTTTAAGATTCTATCTCTCCCTCTCCATTCCTTTGCCCTAACCTGCTCATGTGTGCTATCTCTCTCTCTTTCTCTCTCTCTCAAAAAAAAAAATTCATTTTTAAGTAATCTCTACCCCCAGTGTGGGCCTCAAACTCATAACCTGGAGATCAAGAGTTGCATGCTCCACTGACTGATCCAGCCAGGTGCCCTTCAAGGATGCACTTTAAATGAACTGAAGACTTAAATATAAAAATAAGAAACTATAAAATGTATTAGAAGGTATATGGGACAATACTTTTATTATTCTAGAGAAGACCAGTTTCTTCTAACAAAAACACATCCCAAAAGCCATTAATGAAATGGATATATCTTACTATATGAACACTAAGAACATTTTCTTGGGAATATTTATAAATTCTGTCAAAAGATGAACTGCAGCATGGTTAAAAATATTTGTATTTATGACATAGTCAAAACATTAATCTCCCTAATATATAAAGAGTTTCTATAATTCAATAAGAAAAAGGATCAACAATGTACTTAGCCAAATAATTGAGTAGTTCAAGAAATAGAATACAGATAGCTCATAAATAAAGATGCTCAGCCTCATTCATGTAAGATTAATGCAAATAAGATGACACTGAAGTATCATTTTTGTTCACAAGACTAGCAAAATTCCAAAACTTTGATGACACAAATATTTTGGAGAAGCTTATTCTTTTTGCCTGTGGGAATGTAGACTGGAGCCCCCCCTCTGTAGGCAAAACTATCACTACCTTTCAGAATTACAAATTCATGTGTACATTGTACTAACAGTTCAATTTCTAGGCATTTATCTGGCAGACAAATTCAAGCACTTGAAGTAAACGACCTACATGGCAAGTCCACACAGATAGGAGTGCCACTGACAGAAACTTCTCCTGGTGTGCAGAGTGTCTGTTGCTGGAGATGCAGTCACCACCAATTAAACAGAGAACACAGTGTGGAAATTATGACTTGGGATGAAAACGTGCCGACTAGAGCCTTGTCAATATTTTACACTTACCTCTGCCCATACTAAACAATTACCCCAGTATGATATATTTGATAATTCTTCTCTAAAGGAATTGGATTGACACTCTGGAAAAAATTAGGACAGCTAGGAGAGGTTCTAGGGCTCAGATCTGGAGATTCCACCTCATAAGATCTACTTCTGAAGCATAAAACTAAGTCTGAAGGTGGAAAGCCTTGTCCACATTCCAAGAGTTTTAGGTATTCTTCCTATTACCACATCTACAATATGAGTGGGACGTGTGAAGGAGTAATTAATGGTAAAATAAATTACATTAAATCTGCCCCTTCCCAAAACCCTGTAAAAAACAAGTAATGAAGACAAAAATGAACTACTGGGATTTCATCAAAATACAAAGCTTCTGCACAGTGAAGGAAACAATCAGCAAAACTAAAAGGCAACCGACAGAATGGGAGAAGATATTTGCAAATGACATACCAGATAAAGGGTTAGTATCCAAAATCTACAAAGAACTTATCAAACTCAACACCCAAAAAACAAATAATCCAGTGAAGAAATGGGCAAAAAACATGAATAGACACTTCTCCAAAGAAGACATCCAGATGGTCAACCGACACATGAAAAAATGCTCAACAGCACTCATCATCAGGGAAATACAAATCAAAGCCACAATGAGATACCACCTTACACCTGTCAGAATGGCTTACATTAACAACTCAAGCAACAATAGAGGACGTGGAGAAAGAGGATCTCTTTTGCACTATTGGTGGGAGTGCAAGCTGGTGCAGCCATTCTGGAAAACAGTATGGAAGTTTCTCAAAAAACTAAAAATAGAACTACCCTACGACCCAGAAATTGCACTACTAGATATTTATCTAAGGGATAGAGGTGTGCTGTTTCGAAGGGACATATGCACCCCAATGTCTATAGTAGCACTATCAACAATAGCCAAACTGTGGAAAGAGCCCAAATGTCTATCAGTGGATGAATGGATAAAAAAGATGTATACACACACACACACACACACACACACACACACACTGGAATATAATGAAATCTTGTCATTTGCAACTATGTGGATGGAACTGGAGGGTATTATGCTAAGCAAAATTAGTCAGAGAAAGACAAATGTCACATGACTTCACTCGTATGAAGACTTTAAGAGACAAAACAGATGAACATACGGGAAGGGAAGCAAAAGTAATATAAAAACAAGGAGGGAGACAAAACATAAGAGACCCTTAAATATGGAGAACAGAGGGGAGGGGTTGTGGGAGGGGGCATGGGCTAAATGGGTAAGGGGCATTAAGGAATCTACTCCTGACATCATTGTTGCACTATATGCTAACTAATTTGGATGTAAATTAAAAAAAATAAAATAAAATAAAAACAAGTAATGAAGAGGACTTTTAAAAGCTAATTAGTATCCTTAGAAAGATTTAAAGAGATAACTTTTATAAAAGAAACAAGAACTGAATGCCATGAGACAGGAACAAATTGTGTGTGTGTGTGTGTATACATATATATATATGTATATATATGTATATATATATATACATATATATATGTATATATATGTATATATATATGTATATATATGTATATATATATATATATATATATATATATAGTGGTAGGAAGATAAAGGTATGGAAATCTCTGAGCATAACATAAAAAGACAAGAAAATGAAAAAAAACCAAAAAATTTGAAGCTCAAGAAGATCAAGAAGGCTAATCAACTATTAAGAGTTACAGAAAAAGAAAAAAACAAAGAAAATGTAGGAATACCTTTATCAAATGCATGAAAGAAAATCATTCCCTGAGCTGAAAAAAGATATCTCTTTAAGACTACAGGAATGTATGATACATAGTCAAAACACAGCCCTGGGGCCAAGGTAATTAGGAAACAATCTCATATACTGCTCCCTGTTTATCTACGTGAAATCTGAAAATAGCTACATGTAATCATTAGATGATTCTGAAGTTGACCAGAACAAAAGACTTAGGCAAAGGACTGAATTGTCCCAGGTGAGCCACATTTGTCAAAACCCAAATCCCAGAAAATCTGGAATTTGTTAACAAAACAAATCTAAACTAAAGCTGAACCCCAGAAGGATGGTGGTAAGCCCATGGGACACAGTAGCTAACTGCAAGAGCTGTCCATGGCTGAAGCTGAAACAATTTGACCAAGAAAATAAAGTAGCATTGGATTATAATTCAAAGTATAAAATAAATCTTTGTAAGTCTATATTAATATGAATGAGTGAATAAATGTGTGAGAGAGATGAGTCTTTTGTGCAGAAGTATTGCCAATAATTTTCACAGATAATTCTCCTTCAAGGAGAAGTGTCTAACTCCCCACCTATACAAGTGGGCTATGACATAGTGACTTCCTTTCAAAGATGACAGTATGAAAAGGGGAAAAAGAGTCACTTTACAGTGGGGAAATCTGACAAATCTCACTTCAGTTAATAGCAAGGTTAGCATCAACAGTGGTAAAATG
The DNA here is from genome assembly GCF_007474595.2 of Lynx canadensis. Lineage (NCBI taxonomy): Eukaryota > Metazoa > Chordata > Mammalia > Carnivora > Felidae > Lynx > Lynx canadensis. The sequence goes on along the minus strand of NC_044305.1, from coordinate 53,239,287 downwards.
TTGATGGTATGTATTTTTGACCTGATGTGATGCGAATGGCACTGTTCCTCTGTGGTCTCCTCTCCAAAGCCTGTAACCCTGCTCTGACCACTAGAAAAACATGAAATCACTTCTTGGCCTTTGGCCATTTGTAGTATCTATTCTTGTCAGTTTAGAAAATAATATGTCCTTTATCTGAGCACAAAAAAACAAAAGCAACGACAACAACAACAAAAAAGAAAAAAAAAACCATTAGACAAACCCTAAGTGAGGGACAGTCTGCAGATTACTTGACCAGCACTCCTCAAAGCTGTCAAGGTCTTCAAAACACAAGGAAAGTCTGAGAAACTGTCGTAGCCAGAAGGAGCCAAAAAGGACTAAGTGTAACCTGGTCTCCTACATGGGGTCCTAGAACAGAAAAAGGAAAATAGATAAAAGCTACAGAAATTTGAATAAAGCATGGTTTTAAATTAATAGTAATAATCATGTATTGACATTGGATCATTAATTGTGGCAAATATGCCATAATAATGTATGATGTTAACAGAAGAATCCAAGTGGAGGTATGCAGGAAATCTCTGTGCCGTCTTTGTCATTTTTATGTAAATCTGAAACTATTCTGAAATTTTAAAAAGTTTATTAAGAAAATCCAAATCTCAAATTGCTGCCTTCTCCGAAGTGAGTGAGATGCCACATACTCTGGTGACAACTGTCCCCTGAACTCATGTCAACTTGGGCAGACTCTGTGCCTTTTTTCACAGTCTTCTGAACATGCCCTCGTTTGGCAGGAACTTCAAGGACATCAGGATTAGGGGCATTTCTGAACATTTATCGCTGTTCCTAAATCCTGAACCCCTTCCTGAAATCCCTGGAGATCTCATTATTTACTTCTAACCTCGTACCGGCCTGCCAGGCCCCCAGCCACCTCTAACTGTAATCACCACATTCCTGGCCTCGGCTCTGACCTCTTTCCTGCTTCTCACCACTTGATTTATTTCTCAAGAAGAATCAGAACATTTTAGTTCTGAAAGGAAACTTAGACCACATAGTCAAATCCTTTCACATTGAATGTACAAGGAAACTGAGATTCAGGGAAATGGAGGGCTCACTGCTAGTTGTGACGTTACGGGCAAACTGATCCTGACCTGGAATCAAAGTTGAGCTTGGCCCCTTCTTGACCACCTGGCCAATCCTGATAGCAGCTCTATTTTTGATTTTATGTTATATGTGTTATGCGTACACACTCAAACAACCAGTGTGGGTGTGTGTGCCTGTACCTATGGAGTTTGAGTCTAAAGTCCATTGAGATCTTGCTTTTCTTGTACCATGCATGCGGTGTTTTCTTCAAGGCTACCAAAAGGAACAGTTGACCAAGGGTAGCGGAACAGCTAATGGCTAAAAAGACACACCTCTGGTTTTTTGAATATTCTAAATGATTTTTCCAAATCTTTAAGAGTAAATATAAGATACAGTATTTATCCAGTTTCTTTCTCCTTGGCCACAAAAGTTCCTACAACTCCTTTCCAAAAGAAAAGATAAACCTCTATTTGATTCATTAGTGAATGCAGCAGAGTGTGAAAAACAGAATTTTAATTTTTAAGCCGTGGTCTACACTTGCCTTTAGAAACAGAGGTCACATTTTTCTTCATCAAAATGAACCTGAGAACATTATACATTTGAATGAATCATTGACCATGTGAAGCTATCCTCATTTGGATGATATGGTAAAAGTTTTAGAAGCAATCTCCAAGAAAGCAATCTAAATTTAGAATTGTGTTTTGGGTAAGATGTTGCAGGCTCTCAAAATAATATATTTACTCTAGGACTGGTGCATGTTGTCCCTTGTCAATCTGAACAATAACAATAAAAATGGACACATCTCTGAAAATATACTACTGGTACAAAGGTGTGGAATTCTTGACTCTTCTGTGTGGTCATATGTTTGAAAATACCCATGCTGGCAATGTGTTCTTTTTTCCCTTCCAAAAATCATTTTAGGTGTTTTAGACAGAAAAAAAGAAGATGAAATCAATTAGCATCTCCCTGAAATAATCCCATCGAATCTCACAATACATTTTAGAAGCATAAAAAAAGATATTTGGGATTTGGACACACTACACAAAAAGTTAGGGTGACTTTTAAAAGTACTAGTATTTCTCAGTGATTTTCAGTGCTCAAAGGCAATCATGTCTGATGTTTACACTAAGTCCCATCAAAGCAATAAACCAAGAGTGTGATCACTCAGATTTCAAGGAAAAGCACGTTTGTGTCTGCCAACTCTGTAATCCCTTTTGAGGTTCAGCATTGAGAAAAAGTTATTTGAAAATTGTAACTGTTTCCTAGAATTGACCATGTTAAAGTAGATCCAGATCATCTTTTTAATGAAAATGATAGGTAAAATACTATACAGGGATGAGAAGGAACAAACTATCATTGCAAGCAACAGCATGAATGAATCTTCACAAACAGAATGTTGAGCTAAATGAGCCAGACGCAGAAGACACCGTGTGAGTCCATTGGTATGAAGCCTAGAAATAGGCAGAACTAATCTATGGCGTCAGGGTGTGCTTACCATTCAGGGATAGTGTTTTGGAGGGCATGGAGAGCCTTCTGTGATTCTCATAAGGGTTCTATTTCTTGATCTAGGCTCTGGTTACACAGGTGTGTTACTTAAATTAGTTGAGCTGATTACACTTATGATATGGGCACTTCTCTTTATCTGAGTATAACATGCTTCAACCAAAAATTTCAGAGACTCTGACAGTCTTTGCCTCGAGGGAGATAACTTTTTGCCTAAGGTTCTTAGTAAAGCCAATCTGCATCCTATCGAAGAAACTTAAATTGTGATTATAAACACACTAAAATGTTTGGCCAGATTTTAAGATTGTTCCTTTAGACATCAGCTATGGCTTAAGTGATTACTAGGGTCTCTGCTAGACAGTGATCCAAGGAAGCCACTTGTTCCAAATTCTAGCCACGCATGACATCTCATTGCATTTCTTCTAACGTTGGCTGTCAAAAGCATTTTGGATGTTCTGAAGTCAAGGGGATTTTGCATAAAACTCAGGTAGAGAATTGAATCTTGATTGCCTGGAAATGCTACTGTTGTATGAGCATTATTCAGTTCCACTTTCGCCAAGATGAAATTGCTTCGTTGATACAATATTTTCTTAAGGAAAAGAGTCAAATATATATAGCACGTGAAGGCCCAAAGCATCTTGCCGTGTTTTTACTTCGTTGATTTCTTAGTACCCATCCAGCTCCTGGCATTAAATTTACCTCAGAAAGAACTTTACTGTTATCTAGGGGACACTATACTTTTTCATTAATTCAGTCCAACTTTCCTTAAAGCAAATAAGCAGAGCGGCACAAAGAATGCAAGTTTCGACTTGGCATGCTAGTGAATAAAACTGGTATGAGCACAAATGGTTATTTGGAACTAAAAATAGTTCAGATTGTCTATCATTTCAATTTTTACAAGAAAGGCATTTAAAATTGATCTTGAAACATAGCATTTAGTATCATTACACAGTGTGTGCGACGTAGCGGGTTTGAAAATACTTAGTGGATATCCTGGAAGCTCTTATCACAGTAGACCACTGCACATTCAAAAATCTGTCCATCACGTGGTGGTTGCTATAGCAACAGCCTAATTCCAGCTGGAGAGAAGAGGATCACTCTGCTGGCTCCCAGGGAACTCTAGGTTGGCTTTCCTCCACTGTCCAGGCATAAACTACATTACAAGTTGGTGGGGCACAACATCTACCAGGAGATATGGTCCTGGCGGCCATGAATGGAGGGCCTTTCTGCTGCCTCTTGTTTATTTGCTTACAAGTTATGTCATGATGCTCACCAGGTGGATGTCTTGTAATTACTTCTGATGCTTTGGTTTTTGATCAAGAATCTATATTAAGAAAAGCAATTTTACATATCTTAAACATTGTTTTTGCTCTTTCTCTGCTGCTGGAAATCTTGTTACCATTTCCTGGCTGACATCAGGACTTGTGATGCCTGGAGGGATATTGAATGCTACCAATGGAAATTCCTGCTAATCTTCTCCAGATGGGATGGGCCGACGGTGGTTTCCCGGCCGGAAGCTTGTTCTGACTGATTACGAAGAGACTCCCTTTCGTATGTCTGATAATGGCCCACTGTCCTACCATGTTTCAACATGTGGATTCAATTCTGAGTTTGCACACCAGAAGTATGCCTGTCCAGTGTCCATTATAAAAGCTCAGGGTCATGTATAAATGAATCCAGGAGGCACAACAAGCTTCTCGTTAGATCTATATAGCTTCTTGCTCTTAAATGCCTTTAAAAATATCCATTAAAAAGCAAACACCATAGGAATATCTCTTTGTAGGATGGATTTATGAGTTGTGATATTTTTCTTTCTTTCTATTCTGTTTTCTACCACCATGGCATATTACTTTAATAGCATTAAGAAATCATACCTGATTATTTAAATTACTGTAATTTTAACTCTTCATCTTGAAATAGTTTTAAATCTATAAAAAAGTTGCCAAACTGAACAAAAAATTCCTGAATTCCTTCATCAAACCACATCAAGTGTTAATGTTTTCTTTTATTTTTAATTAAAAAAAATTTTTTTTTTAATTTTAGAGAGAGAGAGAGAGAGTGTGTGAACAGGGGAGAGGGGCAGAGGGACAGAGAGGGTGAATCCCAAGCAGGTTCCACATTCAGCGGGGCTCAATCCCATGACCCTGCAGATATGATCTGAGCTGAAATCAAGAGTTGGCTGCTCAACCAACTGAGCCACCCAGGTGCCACAAATGTTAACATTTTCTAAAACCACAGTGCAGTTATTAAAAGCTTATTTATTCATTTAAATTCTATAGTAGGGACATTTCCCTCCCCCTGTCTATCTATCTATCTATCTATCTATCTATCATCTATCTATCATCTATCATCTAGCTATCTATCTATCATCTATTTATCTGTCATCACTCATCTATCTTTATGTCACTATGGACTCAGATATTTTCATTCTATGAATTAGAATCCCTTTCTATAATTATTTTATTGCTTAAATTGTCCCACATTGGGCCATCAGGAGCCCTTTCAAGATGTCTCCTGTGTCCTTTGGCCATCAACGACAGTGTCATTCTTTGAGAACTGCCTTATTCTTTGGTGCCTTAAGAGTATTTCTAGCTTGTCAGGGAAGGTGATGTGGAAAAGGGAACTTTCAACCTGAACCTTCAAAAGGCTAGGATTAGGACCACCAAAAGTGGGAAAAGGTCATGGGCTAGGCACTACTTCTGTGTGTAATACTTAGGGATGAAGAAGAACAACAGAAATCTGTGCAAAAGTAAAAAGAAAAGATGTTCAAAATTCATCCTGAACTGTCTCTGCCTCCATCCTGGATTTTAGTCACTACTTGTTTTTCATTTATGTATGTATATGTGCATGTACATATGTATATGTTTATTTGTTTTGGAACAGTGTTTGGAAACAAAATCAGAGTGCTAGATGAACTGTAGTTTATTTAAAACAAAATCTCAGAGATAACTTTTTTAGTTAACTTTTTTTTGCTGTTATTAAAAAGTATGTTTCAGAACCAGATGTTACTTGAAACTGTATTTCTCATACAGAGTATCACATTTTTTTGAAAGAAGAAATGCTATTTCCTTTCTGATTACAAAAGTAATATATGTGCACTGTGGAAAATTTTTTATTTTACTTTTAATTTTTTAAATTTAATTTTTAAATTTTTTTAATGTTTATTTATTTTTGACAGAGAGAGAGGGACAGAGCATGAACGGGGGAGGGGCAGAAAGAGAGGGAGACACAGAATCCTAAGCAGGCTCCAGGCTCTGAGCTGTCAGCACAGAGTCCGATGCGGGACTCAAACTCACAGACCGAGAGATCATGACCTAAGCTGAAGTCAGATGCTCAACCGACTGAGCCACCCAGGCGCCCCTGGAAAATTTTTTAAATAGAGAAAAGCACAAACAAAAAAGTAAAATAATTTAGTTCTCATTCCCAAGTGGTAATCACAGTTAACATTTTTTACATTTATCTTTTTTCTTTGAATTATTTTTTAAAGTTTATTTTGAGAGGGAGAGAGAGAGAGAGAGAAGGTAGGAGGAACAAAGAGGGAGAGAGAGAAAATCCCAAGCAGGCTCTGCACTATGAGCCTGATAGGGGGCTGGAACTCATATACTGCGAGATCATGACCTGAGCCAAAATCAAGAGTCAGCTACTCAAACAACTGAGCCATCCAGGCGCCCCTTTCTTTGAATTTTTATACATTAAAGTAAATAAGAAACCATATTTGCATAATGTTATAATCTGCTTTTTTTTTTTTTTTTTAATTTTTTTTTTCAACGTTTATTTATTTTTGGGACAGAGAGAGACAGAGCATGAACGGGGGAGGGGCAGAGAGAGAGGGAGACACAGAATCGGAAACAGGCTCCAGGCTCCGAGCCGTCAGCCCAGAGCCTGACGCGGGGCTCGAACTCGCGGACCGCGACATCGTGACCTGGCTGAAGTCGGACGCTTAACCGACTGCGCCACCCAGGCGCCCCATAATCTGCTTTTTAAAAACAATATGTTTTGAACATTTTCAGGCTATTAAAAATTCTTCTAAAACATTCTTTTCATAAGTGTAATATTAAATTGTGTTGACTCTATTTCTTGGAAATTTATGATATTTTTCAGTTTTTAATCTTTTATGTAATCTGACAACAAATATTCTTATACATAAATCTTTGCGCTCATCTCTGTATATATTGCAGATCATACTTAAAATAGAAAAATATTTTCTTATTTTTCTACAAACTAGTTTATAAGTAGCATGTTTTAATAATTTTTAAATTAGGTATGGAAGCTTTCCAGAATGCTATATAAACAGGTTACTGCTTTTCAGTAGGTTGTCAAATTCAGAACCTAATTAGTTTTTTATCTGTAGCCTGTGCTTACCAGGGTATACATATATTCTTACATTCTATACATATATATATATATGTATATACATTCTATACATGTAAATACATTCTATACATATATATATATATTCTTATAATGGATATGAATACTTACATACAGTACTGACCAAAGTTAAATTGCCATTCTATCTATCTATCTATCTATCTATCTATCTATAATCTATCTATCGCTTTACTAAGCTGTACTAAAACAATGGTTTTAGATGTCATTTCGACTTTGGTCAGTACTGTATATAAGTGTTCATACCTATTATGATAAGAATTTCACACACACACACACACACACAAAAGAATTTCACAATTATTGTTCATAGAGTAAATCAATAGCATTCTGGATCTTATTCTGCATTCTTGATAAGTTTTGGAATGGTCAGAAATTTGTTTGCACTAATTTAAACATCACTGAAATGGGAATAAGAGTTCAATCTTCAGGAGATACACAAATGGGTTGGGCTGATGGTGCCTATGCTCGAAACCAAGTTTTATACAATTGAACACTTATAGGAGTGTTAGGAACTCTGGGGACTATAGGAATTTCAAAGAAAGAGGGCAGTGCATGGATTCCATAGTCCTGGATGGCTCCTGGGAGGCAGCTGAACTTGTACAGTTCTGAAATACAGCTAAGTTTTACTATGGCAGTACTTGTATCATCACAGTAAGAATAAAACAGTCAGGGAGGAGATTTTGTGAATGGGGAATGACAGAGGTTTCTTGAGTCAGGAGCCTGATAAAATCATCTCCTGTGCTTTGTTCTCTAAACAGCCTTCCTTACATCTGAAGAGCTATCCCCAAAGATGGGTAAGCCAAAACCAAATGTCAAATCCTGAGTCTAAGACAAAGTTTTCTCATCTTCCCTAACAGGGAAGAATCAGTAAGGCTTGGATTATGAAGACTGGACATCACATATTGTCATGGATTTTTGTAATATGATTGATTATATAGGTCCTATCAATAGTGTATCACAGTCCATTGGTGTGATGAGTTAATACATTTTAGTCCAATTTTTATGTCTTAAAATCTATATTAAAGGGAGGAAAACGTCTCAGAGGGTTTTATAATGACACATTCAATGTGCTATGGAAATTGACACATGAAATTCACACATGAAACAGCTTGTGAAACTCAATGATCATGCACCTAAATATGTTTACAGGCCATTGCGCGTCCAGATATTGCTGTGGCACAAATAGATGCAGGCTGAGTGACGGAAGCTGTGTGTCACACAGTCACACTGGAGTGCTTTCATTCTCCCCCCAACCCCCAGAATGTGTCTCGGTGTTATCTCCATGCAGCCATATGGCAAAGTGGATGAAGATACTATCTTCCTGCATACTTCTGAGAAAGTTAGGTGCTCATTTGGCAGGGATGGGCAAGCAGAGCTAAAAATGCTACTTCTCTTCTGGGATCTTGGCATCCTTTTTCTGGGCTCCAAGTGGGGGAAGACCATCTGAAATTGATGAAGCCCCTGGAGGGGAGGGGTGGGTGGAGGAATGAATCAGACTCAACAGCGCAGCATGTAATCCAAATAGGTGAACGACCACGGCTTCTACAAATATGATCACAAGGAGAAGATTTTAAGTACAGGGTTGCCGCTACAATTTTTTTTTGCCTTCAGTAGAAATATTTTCCTATTTTCTGGACCATAAATAGGAGCATTGGCAGACATATAGTCTAACAAAAGTACAGAGTGTTTTGCTTTTTTGTTGTTGTAATTGAGGCTCTCTGACAAAATCTTAGACAAACAGTGGGCTGAGGTTTCTTTTCTTTTTCCATTTCTGTCTGGGATCCCCTGAAAGCCCTGGCCTCCAGATTGTGAGCTTCCACCGTCAGAACAGAGACAGGATCAAGGTGCTTACAAGTCTAGGGTAGAAACAGCCACATGAGCTCAGCATCTCAATAAGAAGTTCGTGGTTGGGGGCAAATTCCTGAAGGGAAAAAGACCCATTCTGGGGCATTTCCTCCTTGGTACGTTATGGCAGCTTTAATTTATATTTTGTAACCTAGGTGATTAGTGAGAGTCAGATTTCACATTTGAAAGCAATACAAAATTTTCTTTCTAGTATTTCTACTGATGACATCCTTGTCAGGATTATAAGTCCAGGAAATAAGTGGTATTAAAGAATCTAAGTTTTCACAGGGACATTCAGCATACACTGGGCTCACTAGTGTTGTAGACAGGTCTGCTTGGTGGTAGACTGGGCTCACATCACTTGGCAGGGCATGGGGGTCACATGCTGAACAGACTTTTAGGTGAGTCTTCATAGCAGCTCAATAAATGCCAAGTGATGGCTTGATGGGGAGGCTTCTTCCAGAAGAGGATGGGATGTCTAGAACACTGAGGAGTCTGTTCTGATTGGCCCGAGGCAGGCAGTGCTGAGGTTGCAGGCTGAAGGCCTCATTCCCTGTGGCTGGGACAGCAGAGCTGGCCAGAGACAAGTACTAATTACTGCTGTTTTGTCATTTGTAACAGAAATCAAAGAAGGCAAGACCACACACCCTGAAACTTCTCATCATCTGTAATTAGCTCCTCATGAGGAGAGTCGTAACAGAGCCAGGAAATCAGTCGTTGCGCCTGATTCACACTGGCTCCTGTTTGGAGATCCAGAGAGGGCAACTTACACAGATGACGTATTTATGCGAACAAAGGGCGCTCTGGTGGAATAGAGAACATACAGCAGGGAGCACTGGGTCTGTGCACAATAGGTTTTAGAAAGGATAACAGGTATTTTGACTCAATGTTCCTCATTCGGGTGTATAGATAACTATCTTTCGGGATTAACCCTCTGTCATGGCACTTAGCATCCTGTACCAGAATCACAGATTTTCTGCTGATACCGAAGTCCCAGTCCTGTGACAATGAGATGTAGTAGCAGAAGCAGTGGTAGGGCACCCAGGACCTGTGCTGGTTCCCAGCCGCCTGGAGGGCTGGCTGCTGGCAGCTCATGACTCTGTCCTCTGGGGATTGCTGCCTCCCTGCAGGAAGCTGCCTCATCTGCAGTTATGCTTGAAGGGGTAGCCTACAATGGCTGTTCAGTGGGAGAGACCTGTTCCTTTACCCCAATTGGGACAATGCCACAAGGTCGTGGGACTCCATAGTTTCTGGTGGGGCTTCTGTTTCAAGTGCCTCACAGCTCAGCTTCTCCCTCACTCCTCCCTGGAGTTGTTCCTGGGCATACTCTCCCATAAACCTCCTGTATGCCAACCTCAAAGTCTATTCCCAGGGAGCCCAAATGCAGCAGATACTGTAGCATCAAGCTGTTGAAGATGGGAAACTGCCATCTAGTTTTTGACATTGGAAGGCTCAGCTTCATCACATATAGCTGTTCTGGTCTTCCATGTTGTCCAAAGGAGTGTGTTTCAACCAGGGGAGATTTGGGCAGTCTGGAGATAATTTTGTTGGTCACTCCTGGTGGAGGGGGTGATAGGGGAGGGATACTACTGGCATCTAGTGGGTGCAGGTCAGGTATGCTGCTAAACATGCCCCAATGCACAGGACAGAATGCACAGCAAATCGTCCAGCGCCAAAATGTCCACAGTGCCAATGCTGAGAAGCCCTGGTCTAACAATGAAACAATTCATGGCAGGAATTTTCTAGACAAAGAGTCCCTAGTAAAATCTATCTGCTAGGCCAGTGGTTCTCAATGTCAAGTGTGCATCAGAATCCGTGGAGAGCTTGTCAAGGCATACAATGCTGGGCCCACCACCAATCTCTGATTCAGTAGATCTGAAGGCTTTGGGGGGACTTGATAATTTGCATTTCCGGGAAGTTTCTGAGTGATTTTGACACTGTTGATCTGGGGACCTTACTCTGAGAACCATTGTGCTAGGCTCAGCTGTCCTATACCTGAAATTGTACCATCATAGACACATGCCTTTGGGATGGCAAGAGCAATGCCTTGCTCCGATGCTCACATCCCACATTGAGCTCTATTTTTATCTTTCAGATACTCTGATTTGACTTGAATTTTGTTGTCCACCTACAATTCCTGAGGCAATGGGCAGGATAGGCACAGCACTGTTCAGCATTGATGAGAGGGAAGTGTCTAGAAGGAAGCTGGCACTTGGGAGCATCTGTGTCTGGAAGGAAAACAACATAACACAATCATAAGACAGGGCTTCATAGGTTACACAATTCCATCAAACAGTGGGGCTGAGCCAGTGAGGTGGCTCTTTTTCCACCAGGGTTCTGGCCAGAGAGCTAAGGGTCTAAGAGTTCAGGTGCCATACAGATCATTGACTGATCACTGGCCATGCACAAAATGGAACTCAAGCTTAGCCCCGCTACACCAAGTTCTAGTCTCCCAAGGCTGCCCCAGACCCGGGGACACAACAAGGACAATTGTCAAATAATGACTGAGCATCAACCGTGAGCCAGGCTCCATCTGGGACTGGGCATGTAGGCAGCAGGCCAGACATAGATCAGGCCTGTCTATGGGGTTTGCACATGAGGGAGCAGACAGGAAGGAAAGAGGGCAGAGAAATCCATGCTGAGGAGCAGAATGAAGACAGGAGAAAGATATGGCATATTTGTGGTGAGGGTTTACATTTCTGATGGGACACCAGAGGGGGCTCACCAAGGTGGCTGAGTCAAGACCTACTTGAAGGAAGGGAATCACCTTCTACCCTGGGGTGAGAGCCAGCTCAGAGGCCTTAGGGTGGGGTGGGCAGGCATAACTGAAAACAAGGAGGCCAGGGTGGCTACTGTGGGGCCCAAAGGGGGAGAAGAGGTCAAGACAGACTGTTGTAGACACTTTGGGTGAGAGGGAAGACTTTGGCTTTGACCCTAAGTGAGTGGGGCAGTCACTGGGGTTTTGTGTGGAAGGGTGCCTAGTCTTATGTATATTTTAACTAAATTACTCTACTGTAAAATATAGGGCGCAAGAGCAGAAGGAAGGAGATGTGGGGTGTGAAAAGACCACTAAAGCATCCCAATGAGATGGTGATAGAGGTTTGGCGCTAGGAGGTGGCAGTAAGGGTGGTGGAAAGTGAGTCTTCCTTCTTCACCTCCTTGAAAGTGTGTTGTGGGCTGACTCTGGTTGTTGCAATGCCCTGTTGTTGCACTGTGGGTGAGCTGAAGCTTAAAGAGATTTCCTTGTTAGGTGGCCAATGTTTCTATAAACTGGCTATTGTCAGGGGTTGGGTGTCGTATGGGCAGATCATGAGACAAGGGTTCATGTGAATGTGACTTACTTGGAAGTGTTCTTGGGAAAATTCCCATAAGAGGTGTGAGGAAGTGAAAGGTGACCAGCTGGCTCAGTTTGCCCATGACCAAGAAGTTTTCAGAATGTGGAACTTCAGTGCTAAGACCAGTACAGTCCTAGGCAAACCAGGGTAGGTGGTTATCCTAGCTGAAAGGGGAAGGGGAGGAGACTAGTACAAATGTGTTGCCAACAAGATCCCACAGAAAGTAACTTTGGCTCCAATGCTGGGGATGAAGTGCTGGGTACTTATTCCACTGCACCACTCTGTTGTGGATGAAGAGCTATCTATGACCCCAATTCCCAGGCACTTCCAGATTCTGACTCAGGCAAAGTGGCTCTAGTAGACTAAGAACAGCCTCTGTCAACAAGGGGAAGGAGGGAGTTTTGAGGGACAGATGCCAGAGCCTGTGGGCATGATTGCTACTGGGATGGAGGGAATAGGGCAAAGCCCTGCTGCCTCTGCTATAACTCTTTACTAAATCTTCACCTTGGTAACTGGAGGATGAAAACACACATCACCTCTGAGGATTTCTCTTGAACTCTGAAAGTTCTTTGAATGCTGTGAGACTGAAGAATTCTTTGTTTTGTCTTGGTTTGTTCCCTGTATTTAAGGGTCTGATGTAGCTGCAACCTGAAACTGTCTGAGAAGCAGATAAGTACAGGTCCCATCCCTCCTGGATGGAGACTTTGCTGGAGGAGGGGAAGATGGGAAGCCTGCAGGATTCGGTCATCTGCAGACACTGAGTCACAAATGGTAGAAGCTGCTTGTTAACTTCCAGATGGATCACAGTTAGCACAATGTTATCATCATGACTTTCTTTGCAGTATTGTCAAGAACACTAAACAGTATTCTCAGTTATTATGGTAATTTATCTTTGGGTAACCAGTTACATGCAAAATGTGCCAAATTTGTTTGATGCTTCATGGAAGGTAGATTAATTAATGAAATCTGCTACTTGCTTCACAGTAGTTTACAAATAAATTGTAACTTCCTAAAGGCAATGATAAGCTATCTCTTTGAAAAAGTATAATTTTATTTCTTAATTAATAAAAGGCCATTATGTTAATTAGACTATGTGGAAATTGAATATGAAGATCATTATAGCTATTGTATATCTTTTTAAGTTAAGATATCTGCAGGGAAAAAAAATTAAAAAAAAATTCCAGTAGTTGTGTGCATTTATGTGGGAGGTAATATGGGCTTTATTTAAAAAAAAAATGAGCCATGGAAAAAATCACCATAAGCCTATATAGTTTTCCTTTGAGCTAGTAGAACCCATATATGTATTTTTCTCTAAAGACAGATTCCATTAAGGTAAGTTCCAGTTCTTTTTAATTGAATTAAAAATGCTATAAGGATGTTATTATAAACCTTGTGTTAACTATGTTTTTGGACTAATGTTTGGAAAATGTTCAGGAACTTGAGTTTTCTGGTTTGGTCTCTGAAGTTTGTGGTTGCCTCTATTTTACATTATGCTATCAGAACATGTCCCTGACATTGACAAGCCCATTTCCTATGCAAGGAGCAAGGAGGATGGCAGCCAGAAAAAGAGGACAAGAGCATCTGAAGCAAATTTGTCATGGAAAGAAAATGTAACATTGCCTAATTATTCATAAATTTATTAATCCAACAAAGATTTATGGAATTCCTCCAAAGTACCAGACTGCGGTAAGCACAAAGCTAGGCACTGCTTACAGTTTTAGGGAGAAGATAAATAAATAGGTGAGTATGATACTCTATGTACTTAGGAGTTTTACCTCTCTCCAGAGGGCAATGAGAAGCCTGTGAAATATTAGGAGTATGGGAAAGTTTCCTGGAGGAAGTGCTTCCTGAGCTGATCTTCGAAAGGCGAGGAGAGATGGCTTTCAGGATTGTCAGGGAAAGAAGCAGCGTGTGGAAAGGCAGCATGTGGAAAGCAAGGCCCTCGATAGACTCAGAGCACTAGTCCAGTGAAGAGATTGTCCTGTGATGTGATTAGGGTTGGTGGTTGTCAGGCTCAGGCTACTGGTTAATGCAAGTTATTATTAAAAAGTACATGTGCTTTAAATATTTTAGGTTACATTTTAGTGTATGCAATTTTTAAATAAAGGGCCAATGCCTTTTCTTGATTATATAATTACACATTTTCTTCTTTGCATGGGCAATGCATCCCCTGGATTCCCATTTCTCTGTCTTTCAAGTGAAATGAAAAATTGAAGTCACTTGGAAACAACTTTCTTGAGAAAATTTCCAGAGATTTACATCCTCTCTCAATCTTTTACTGTGGTTTTATCCAAATTAAAGAGCAATTATTTTTATGAACTCTTCTTTGATCAAGTCTTTCCAAAACATTCAGTTTAGTGTTCATAGAAATAACTTGTTTTCATCTTTATGGTATACTGATTGCTATCTTTTTAATTAAATTATATTATGACAGTAAGTGCTAGCATAAACAATTCTGGGAAGAGCTGTCTCCAGATGATCACTAACACAGTTGGTGAAGCATGGTTTTGTGGGCCTGCTTGAAAGAAAGTAGCCTGTCTATTGCAAGGCAGCCTGTTTTACAGAAGGATAAAAGTATCATCAGCTAATCCTGCTCATTCAGCAAAATGAAGGAATTTAGGGAATTTAGAATGGAATTCAAAATGGCAGAAGTATAAGGTTCAACAATTATACAAATTAATATTAAAGAACATAGTAGCAAGCATATTAATGACCTTATCTGCATAAAATGTTCAAATTTTATCTTGCCAGATATAGAAAAATGTTTTAGATTGTCCATCAAGTAGAGTAGAAAGGGTACATGCTAGGAGATGACTTCTGTGGATCAACACTTGTAGGGCATTGAAGGCAGAGCACGAACTGTAACAAAAGTTACAGCTGATCCAGGGGAGCTCTGGAGCTAGGATGGCCCTTCAGAGTTGTCCTTTCTCAAAGAAAAAAAGTCCTTCCCTTATACCAAACTCCCATCTCCTATACTTACCGATTACTGGATGTAGGCTGCCCTCAGGTACAGGGAGTCACATATCTGGTCTTTGTTCCCAGGTCCTGCCACAGAACTTCAAACCCTTGGGATTTCCTCAGTGATAGGACTGTCTTTGTTCTGCTAGTGAATTAATTCAAAGTGGTCCCCTAGATAGCTTCAGGATGCAGTTGTCACTGGAATAGCAACCACAGTAATTGGGGGAGGGTGGAGGGATTGGAAATTGAGTTCAATCATGTGAACAATCATTTAATCAAATATGCCCTATAAAA
This sequence comes from Lynx canadensis, assembly GCF_007474595.2. Classification (NCBI taxonomy): domain Eukaryota; kingdom Metazoa; phylum Chordata; class Mammalia; order Carnivora; family Felidae; genus Lynx; species Lynx canadensis. The sequence goes on along the minus strand of NC_044305.1, from coordinate 53,223,904 downwards.
ATCTCTGGACACTGAGTCTCAATGGAGCTTCCTAGATGATGAACACATTAATTTTCTGGGAGCATGATGCACCTGTGAAGAGTACAGGGGAGATCTGGGTACCCTACCTGCACTTGACCTTACCCTATATATCTCTTCATTTGGCTGTTCCTGGTCTATATCCTTTACAATACAGTTTTAAAAGTCAGTATAGTACTTAAGGTGAGTTTGTGAGTTGCTCTAGTGAATTATTGAAATTCAGGGGGTTGTAGGAGCTCCTGAATTTATATACAGCTGGTCAGAAGTGCAGCGGGTCCCCAGTACTTTGAAGTGGAGGACAGTATTAACCTGCACTAGCAAAGATGCCATATGAGGCACACACTGCAATTGGGATTGCTCCTCCACTGAGACTGTGGTAGACATCTGTCATCCTCCAGTGTCTGTCTGGATTTTTAGAGACTAAACTGGTGATTTAATGTGGTTATGTCAGGGACCAGCACCACTATATCCTATATGGGTTTTGGGGTAATACCAACCTCTGATCCTGCCCAGGATGCAAAGCTGTTTTTGATTTACTATATTGGCAGGGCTGGTGGGGTGGGGGGGGGGGAGGGTGATTCAAAGACTTATATTTGTCTTTCTCCAAAATGATAGCTCTTACATCACATGTCAAGGAGTCAATGTGTGGATCCAGCCAAATATTACATTTGGCTTTCCAATTATGATTTGGGTGGCAGGGGAAATGACCATAAGGTGTGTCAAGGACTCATTGGATCTATCATAAGCTAGATCTGAGGCAAGACTCCATTTCTTACTTAGGTTTTGTACACTCCTATGCCAACAGGGATGCCATGACACCTTGGGTCTCTCAGGGTCTTATCAACTCAGACACTGTGTATCACAGTCACTGAAGTATTTGGGTGCTTTCCTTTCCCTGGTGTATGATTACTCAAGTGAGGGATTATATGTTCTTTTAGAAAAGGACTGTCGGATCCTCTGTTCCACCCCCTCTCTGCCCCTCCTGCTGTTGCACACACTCACTCTCTCTCTCAAAAATTAATAAACTTAAAAATAATAATAATAAAAGAAAAGGACTGGCGATATTAGTGGACATGCTTGCATAGTATTTCATGGTTCTTTCCCCTAGAGACCTGGCCTCTTCTTCAGCCTGTAGGATCTGGGTCTGAACATTTAAGTTCAGAAACTGGGAATGTGATTGTGACATTTTATTGGGGCAGCTATTCTTTCTTCTCACCATCTATCCTTGTTTTATCTTCATTTTAGACTGAACATTACCCTTGTTGTCTATCTGTCTATCTTGTTTGAAAGCATGACATGATATGTTATCTCTGTTGTTTTTTGGCTGTTACAGTGACCTTGCATTTATTATGAAAATTGCACTGTCTTGCTTCTGTTGTTTAAGTACAGCACTCAGGCTCTATTATTTTGGGATTTTGTCATCATTATCATTACCATAGAACCTAGGGCTGTAACATCACCTCCTACTATCAGCCCTGGTCTATAAAGTACAGTCATCTCTGAGATTCTCAGTGATGCAACTGTCCCTTGAACTAGTGTAGTTTTTATTGCTTTAGTGGTATTCCCCATGCTTCTGACAGAACATTGCCTGCTAGCTGGTCTTCTGGGGGTGCATAGGACATTCCCTCTAATAGGTCTATTTCTCTGAGCCTTGGCTCCTTTATTCCATTTTCGGTCATGGTCCTTCTTGTATACTGACTTCACATACATGAACCAACGCTTTCTCCAATGTTCTAAGAAACATAAAAGCATGGCATTAGCACTGTCTTCTGGGATCTTTGCCAGGATATTAAATCCTATATCGTGGGACAGTATTTCCATATGCATAAACTTTTGTACAAACTTCTCTTCCTCCCTTGATTCAGACCTTCAGAATACAGTTCTATACATCAACTCTTGCTAGCTCATGTTTGGTGGGTCCTGTGTCTTCTTTGGAACATAGTAATTTCGTCTCTAGTAGGCCTAGCCCCTTCCTTGCAAGCTTATGAAATGACTTAACCTGAGTTACTGATTTGTGTCTAGGAGAGGAATTATGAGTAGGTCCTAAAGGAGGTGTATATTGTCTTGTAAGCCACAGACCTACTCATCATCTTCAAGCAAGAGAAGAGAATCTTAGCATATAACAGGAAAGGGTTATATGCTAGCAGGCCCAGAGATTTCAAAGGGATCTACATCTAAAATTTTCAAGTCCATGAGCCCAGATATTCTGATTCTGTGACCCAGGGCTCCACTCCTTTCCAAGAGCACTGACCTTGGCACAGAAAAATTTTGGGGGTTAAAGATATAACTTCCTCTGAAGCTCTGCTACTCTTTTAAGTATGTCCTGGATTTGATCCTAAGCTTTTCCTGCCCTTCAGCTACAGAAGATGAAAGTCACTCTATATGATGCCAAAGCAGCTTTCTGACTCTTAGACTTATCCAGATTAGTCACTGTCAGCCTTTTATTTATTTATTTTTAATGTGTTAACTGCACTGAAACATGGTTACCTGATTCCATAGTCCTTCATTTCCACTTCCCTGAAATTCTCAAGCACTGAGATATTTCCCACTCCAGTGCAATCCTTTCTGTGGTATCCCATCCTAATTCACTGTTGGTGAAAGTTAATGTCACAGCTACTGGATGCCTGGGGCTATTTATGCTCCACCTACCCACCAGGGGTAGGTTTCTCATTGGCAGCTGACTGGGGGTAATCTACTTCCCAAACTCCATGTTAGAATTAGCTTCCTCTGACCACTCCTGGCACCAAGTCTTAGATTAAGTCTTCAGGAAGCAGACCCTGAGACAGAGATTCTTTTGCATGGAGGTATTTATTAGAAAGTGTTCCAAGATCAATATCTATAGGGAAATGAAAGAAGTAGGAATAGGCAGAGGGAAGAAGTGAACTGCGGGGCACAACCCATAGTAAACTCTAGAGCTGAGATGGCCCTTCAGATTTGTCCTGAGTAGAGGTAAGGTAGTCAGGCCTTTATATTCCTGCATTGACTAGTCATTAGATGTGGGCTGTTCCCAGGGTTGGGGTGACCTTGGCTAGAGCTGCTGTCTTTGGTGGAGGTCAACTCCTAGAGGGTCATTCGGTTGGGGGCCATTAACCTCCCAACACCACCGGCAACTGGGGAGTACTCAGTTCTGAAGGAAGGATCAAGGTTATACACGGCAGATCCACTTCAAGAATTTCAAATTGGGAAATTAGCATAATCAAATTCTGTCTTTACAATAATCATCCTGTCACAAGTAAGAAGAAAGAATTAAAAGAGTTCATGGCTAATTGATCATGCCATACTGATAAATACATTTTTATTTATATTTAAACTTTTATCTATATTATTTATATCTATATTTATTCATATTTATATTTGAAAGACAACACATTTCTACCGTGGAGAAACTCCAAGGTAGGAATGGCAGTACATATATAGAAAAATATAGTCTATAAATGACAGTAATTCAGTCAGGTTATTTCCATTTCTAGCCCTCATAAATCTTAATATAATTCCATTGTTAGTCAATTCACTAAAGTGTTTTCATTCCAGTGCCATGATGCAGCTGAAGTAAAGAGGTAAGTGCATTCTTACTTAGTGATAGCAGGTTAAACAAATTGAGATTCTTATGTAAGTTTCATGAGCATCGGGATATGGAGAGAGTTATAATGGATGTAATAATAATGAGAAATAGATCTAAAGCTAATGAATAAAAGAGGGTAATGGACTTTGTGAGCACTTAGTCACTGTTCAATCTATAGCCCTGGTGGAACATAAAGGAAGAGGAGACGTGAAATAGAAAGATGCAATAGATGCGCGAGGTTAAAAAAATTCTATCTTTTTGCTTTATGGGAGTAACCTATAAATATACACCTTGTAAGGAATATGAAATATGAAATATGGAAATTAAAATTAAAAAGTAAAAAGTAAAAACATTCCATAATCCTATCACCAGAAGATAATAATTGTTAAGATCTCCATGATTTCTTTTATGAGAATATTTTAAAAAAATTCATTATATTATGCATTATATGTGTAATATATGTATTTCCTTAATATCATGTCATACTTTTTTTTTTATCAAAACAAATTATTTGAAGACTCTTACTTTTAGTTCTGGTGTAGCATTCCACCCATCATATGAATATATCCTTTTTATTAGACATTGGGGCTGTTCCATGTTTTTTTTTTTTGTTGTTGTTGTTGTTGTTATTATTATCAATGTTGGGAAGAATAGTGTTTTGTAGAAAAATTTCAATATAGGTCTTGTTAATTTCTGAAGAAACACTTATAAAATCAGGGATAATGGGTCAAATCACATAACTTTTTTAAAGGTCCTTAATTAAATCACCAAATTATCTAGAAATGTGTTCCAGTTTCTATTCCCCTCAGCATTGCATGTGTACTTTCATCTAACTACACATTCTTTTCAGAATGGATTATGGTTTTAACTTTCTGCCAACGTGATAGAAATAAATGTGATTTTGTTGTTGTCGTCTTGTTTCATATTCTTTTAGTAACTAGTGCTAACTTAGCTGTTTGAGTCTTCTTATAAATGGTCTTCCCAGAGCCACACCTGTAGGGCAGATTGGTGCTCATGTAACCCCTCAGCTAGTTCTGAGTTTCTGATGCACATTCACACTGAGCAGCTCTAGATGTTCCTAGAGAGTTTGCTGATCTGATAGGACATCAAATACTACACTTCCCAGGGTGTGAAGTGTCTATGTGTTTGGAACTGTACTGTTTTGGAGTGAATCGTGTCCCCCTTCCTTCCCCCATTTTCATGTATTGAAGTCTTAATCCCCCATACCTCCAAATAAGACTTTATGTGGAGATAGGGTCTTTACTGGGGTAACCAAATTACAGTGAATCCATTAACTCATCAACAAAATGAAAAGGCAACCCACTGAATAGGAGAAAATATTTGCAAATCATATATCTGATAAAGAGTTAATATCCAAAATACATAAAGAATTCATGCAACTCAATAGCAAATAAACAGTCCAAATTAAAAAATAAATAGAAGCTCCAAATAAACATTTTTCCAAAGAAGACATTCAGATGGCCAACAGGTACCTGAAAAGGTGTTAAACAACACTAATCATTAGGGAAATGTAAATCAAAACCACAGCAAGATACTATGCACTTGTAAAAATGCTATCCAAAAGATAGATAACAAGTGCTGGTGAGGATGTGGAGAAAAGCAAACCCTCGTGCACTGTGGGGTGGGAATGTAAATTGGTGCAGACACTGTAAAAAAACAGAATGAAGGTTTTTCAAAAAATTAAAAGTACAACTATAATATGATCCAGCACTTGCATTTCTGGGTATTTATCTAAAAGAAAAAAATTGAAAACATTAACTCAAAAAATATCTGTACCCCATGGTCATTGCAGCATTATTTACAATAGCCAAGACATGGAAGCAGCCTATGTGTTCATTGAGGGATAAATGGAAAAATAAAATGTGACATCTATATGTCTATCCATAAATAATGTGATATCTATCTATCTATCTATCTATCATCTATCTATCTAAAATGGAATATTATTCAGCCATTTTAAAGGAAATCTTGGGGCACCTGCGTGGCCTGGTTAGTTAAATGTCCACCTCTTAATCTCAGCTCAGGTCTTGATCTCAGGGTCATGAGTTCAAGCCCCACATTGGCTTCCACACTGGGCTTGAAGCTTACTCAAAAAACAGGCAAGCAAGCAAACAAACAAACAAACAATAGGAAATCTTGCCATATGTGGACAACATGGATGGATCTCAAGGGCATTAAGCTAAGTGAAATAAGTCAGACAGAAAAAGACAAATGCCATATGATTTCACTTATATGGGAATCTAAAAAGAAGCAAACAAACAAACCAAACTCATAGATATGAAGATAGTTTCCAGAGGTGGGGGATGGGAGGGTGGGCAAAACAGGTGAAGGGTGTCGAAGGGTACAGACTTCCTGTTATAAAATAAATGAGTCACGGGGATGTAATGTACAGCATGGTAACTATAGTTAATACTCCTGTATTGTATAATTGAAAGTTTCTAAAATAATAGATCTTAAAAATTCTTATCACACTTAAACAAATGTTGTAAGTATGGTGATGGCTGTTAACTAGACTAAGTGATCATTTTGCAATGTGCATGGATATCAAATCATGTTGTACACCTGAAACTAATACAATGTCAACTAGATGTCAATTAAAAAAAAATAAGTCCATCAGGGTGGGCCCTAATCTAATAAGACAGCGGTCCTTATAAAAAGAAGAAATTTGGCCACAGAGACATGCACAGAGGGAAGACAATATGGAAAGACTTAAGGAGAAGATGGCCATTCACAAGCCAAGGAGATCCTTGCCTCCTAGCCCTTGGGAGGAACTACCCTTGCTGATCACTTGATCTTGGGCTTCCAGCTCCAGGACACTGAGGCAGTAAACCTCTGCTGTGGAAGCCATCAGTCCTCGGTCCTTTGTTATGGCAGCAGTAGCAAACTAATACGTATACATCTCAGAATCTGAATGTCCCATCCATCTTTTTCTCCTGCACAGTTCTATTCTGGACGGTTGAAGTAGAGCACCTTCAGGGAGCCTGTCCACACCTGTTCCCTGCCCTGTGGAGAATGGCCCATGCGGGTGTGGTGAGCTGTGCAAGCTTGTCCTCTCTATCCTGCTGTGGCCCTGATCTACACCTGGCTGCTCAGAGCCTGCCTGTTGGACGTGCAGAGGCAGCACCTAGACCCAGATTGCAAAGTTCTGGGTCTGGGAGATCATGAGTCATGGAGGTCTCAGGGGTCATCACAGCCCTTGCAGAGGTAGTCTTTTGGAAGAGAGGGGAAGGGAGAGAAAAGCAGAGCCAGGAGAGTGTGGTTTGTGAGACATGAAATGGTGTTTTAGAGATTTTCTGTTCAGTTGTAACACTTGAGGGGCTGTTCTTCCTTCCCTGGTTCTATGGGCTCTATTACTCCTTTACTTCTGGTGTTTCCACAAGAACCGTCAGTCCTAGATCTTGGACAGAAGTACAAGTTTTCTGCCTTTTCTGTGTATTCCTCAGCATTTTAGTGGAGAGAAGGGAGAGGCTGCAACAGGGACTCCTTCTCAGGAGTCATTAAATTTTTTTTATGTTTATTTATTTATTATTTGAGAGAGAGAGAGAGAGAGAGAGAGAGAAAGATAGGGGGAGAAGGAGAGAGAGAGAAAGCAAGCTGGGAAAGAGCAGAGATTGAGAGGGAGAAAGAAATCCCAAGCAGGCTTTGCGCTGTCAACACAGAGCCCAACACGGGGCTTGAACTCATGAACTGTGAGATCATGACCTGAGCCAAAACCAGGAGTCAGATGCTTAACTGACTGATCTACCCAGGTGCCTCTCAGGAGTCATATTAAACCAGGTACCACAGGTTCAGTCTTGAAACAGCAACGCCTTTTAACTAAACACTACACAATTACCTTTCCTCTTTTATTTTGCAATGATTCGTGAAGATTTGAAAAACCTTCCTGTTCTCTCATAGGCCTCTATTTAAAATGTATTGTGAATGGCTAAAATAATAACCGTAATCAGGTAATAGCATCTTAACCACAGAAAAGCATGGTGAAGATTAGTATATAAAGAACCTGTTCATGTGTGCATATACAGATAGCGTTACGGATATCCACTCTGGTTTGATTATAACAAATTATTCTCTTTCCTTTATCCCTTTATCTATCTACTTCCAAACATGATTAAAATATAAGATAAAGTCTTTGTCCTCAAATGAGTCATACCTTTGTTGGAATTTTTTTAGGGCAGTGGGGAGAGGAGAAAGTCAAACAAATAATTAGAATGGTGTTTCATGTGTTATAATATATATATATATATATATATATATGGACACTTAGAGCCTTGAAGTTGCTCAGGAGGCCTTTCCCGGAAAGTAACCCTTCAGCTGTGCCTTGAAGAAGGAGAACATTGTCAATTGTTTCAAATGATGAGCCTGAATGGCAAGGTCACAGGGACTGACCAGGAGACTTGAGGACAGTGATGTGCATGGAAGGGCAGGGATGGATTTGAAGGTTCCTTCCATATCTAAAATCTTGTGGTCTCATGCTCCAAACTATGCTGATGGAACCATGAGAATCGGCTGTCATTAGGTTTTAAATAATGGTGTTGCCGTTGGTTAAGGGAAAGCAATTATGTTCTACGTAAATAGGGCAAATAACCTTTCATTATCTGTGACCCATGGCTCGGAAAGGCTGACGGCACAAATCTGTGGGCTAGTGAAATATTTTTGTCTGCAAGGTTTTCCTAACTAGAGGACGGCCAGGTAGTTTGAGGGACACTGTATTATTCTCTGACGTGCTCTACTGCACCTCCATTTGTGACTCAACATCATAATCCTCCAGACAGCGGCAGATTCCCTGACCTCTCCCTGTGACATAAACAGTGCCAGCATGTGCCAAGACTATCCACGCTGCCTGTGACTTTCCCAGCTCCTGAGGGTCACAAACAGCTATGCAGCAGATGTCCGGCCTCCTCGCTTGCTCAGCTGATAGCTTCTCTTTGTGGCTTCTTTTTACGACCTGGCAAGGCCTGAGATCATGAGAGGATACAGCCCTCGTGTGTGTAAGAATTCTGGCTCCGAGGTTCAGTGAGGCTTCAGAGAGTTCCACTCATTCCCTCAAGTCCTCATGGGGCAGGGCTGGGGCTCCTGATGACTTTAACATAATCCAAGGTCCTGTGGGCAAGTCGGTTTTCCCTGCTGTTTCTCTGCCAAAATATTAATGTTTTGCTGCGGCGGTGGCGGTGGCGGTGGTGGTGGTGGTGGTGGTGAACTATGGGTAGGTTAATTGTTGTAGGGAAATAGGTAGATAAGAATAAGAAGAATTATCTCTCTGCAAATCTTCCCCAGCTTGTGTTTTGTAGACTCAGAAAGAGCTGAAGAGACCGGAATAGTAGGGATTAGTTTCCTGAACGTTCAGAGAAGAGTTAAAGGGCACAAAGCTATGCTCTGAAGGAAACAGGGCTCAGGAGGAGCTGGTGGCTCTGGAAGGCAGGTTCTTAGTGCACAATTATAAAGCATCCCAGTGAGAAATAGAGAAGGAATTGGCAGAGAAGTGACATTAAAAAAAAAAAAAAGCGTGGCATGCATGATCTCAAAGTATAGCTCCAAAATGGACAGAGGTGTCTTCATCAAGGATAAAGATCATAAACATGTGATTTTTTAAAATTCAGGCTTGATGATGTCACTCCTTCTTAAAGTCCCATTCTCTGTGGAAAACAATCTCAAACTAGTTCACTTGGTATGTAAGATGCTGTTGAACACCATGTCCATTCCCCTGTCTCCCTCCCCCAGCCTATGTGTTTGATGTGTTAGGGGAGTCACTAAAAGTGACATTTACAGAACCTGTTCCTAATCTATAGCATCCTTTGCACTTTGGGTGGTATGTCTGCTCTTCTTATTAGATTCTTTCTTTAGTCTGTACCATGCTTATATTAAGAAATCAAATGTTAAAGGAATAAATAGAATATAAAAGTGCCCATTAGGTTTCTTCATGTAGACAATTGCTAATAATTTATGAATAATTTAATTTATATTGTGCTAGGTTTCTATGTATATGCTGCTATCATTGTGTTAAATAAAAATTGTGTGTATGTCTGCACATAATGCATATAATTTATATATATATTTATGCATATATATGTGTAATTATATGTATTATATGTATATATGAAATTATAGGAATATATTCTTACAATTTTCTGCTTATCCCACCTAATATGACATTTTGAGCATCTTCCCATATTCATACACAAAGCTTTTTTTTCATTTACTTAATTTATCTTTGATTACTATTGTTTTTCATTTTAGAGAGAGAGTATGAACAGAGGAAGGAGCAGAGGAGAAAGGAGAATCTCAAGCAGGTATCGCACTCAGCATGGAGCTTCACACAGGGCTTGATACCATGATCCTGGGATCGTGACCTGAGCAGAAATCAAGAGGGAGACATTTAACCAACTGAGCCACCCAGGTGCCCCTGTTCTAACAGCTATATTATAGCTGCATGCCTTGTTTAACCAACCCCTCTTAAATCTCATTTAGGGGTTTTGAATTTATCCATACAATAAACAAAAACATATTTGCATGTATATTTTGTGTAAATGTAAGTTTATTTTTATTATTTATTTTTTCATTTATTTATCCAACATCTATTTATGAAGCATTTATTCATGGAATCTGCTTAAAGCTTGCCTGTGTTATGAAGCCTAAAACTCCCACTCCCTAAACTAAGGCAGAATCCAGTCTCCCATCTCCCTGTTGATACATTTTTGTGTCTTTCCGTCCTTTGGGACTGTGAGTGTTGTCATGGTAACAATGTTACCATTGTTCCGGTTTCCCAAAAATACAATCAAGGTAAATCTTGAGATTATAGATTACGAAACTGAGTACTTCCCCAACAAACTCTAGCCTGTTATTTCAAGCTTTTCAAAGAGAGGGATCCTTATGAGTTAGAATGGATTATGTAAAACCATGCCTCATTAACCACCTTTCTTGGAAGCTTTCCTACGTGACAAATACAGATTAGGGAATGTTGTAGATAGAGACTATCTTGATTTCAACAAAACACTTGAGATTAAAAGAAAAAGCAAGAAACAAAACTAACATGCTTATAAAGGAAAAAATGTATTCAATAATTGTATCAATAGGTAAATTTATAACTGATTGAACAACTGGGTCTAAAGAGTAGAGATTAATAAATCAACATCAACCTCAGAGAGATACACTATAAGGGTCTGGCTCCATCCTGCACAGAGTGAAGTAGCAAATGTCTTCCCTAAGCCTCCTGCAACAGAATTATGCAAATGCTGAGTATTTAACTCTTTTTATAGGAGAGCTTCCATTTGTTTAGCCTGTGGTTTCTGGGATATACTGATACAACACAAATGAACTGGTTAGATTATGTATCTGCTCCATTTTAACTTCCATATTTTTTATTTCTATTTTTTTGCCTGAATTGATTAGACAAAACTAGATTGTGATGATTCAGATATTTCAATATTGAAAAAAACATCTATCATAGCCCAGTGTTTACTCCTGTATTGTTTTAACCATTAGAAATAAAGTATATTGAGATTTAAATTCACATGGAGTTGTAAGAAATAATACAGAGAGAAGAACCTGTTTGCACAGTGTCCCCCATGGTGACATCTTGCATAACTATAGTATAACATTATTGTCAGGAAATTGACATTGATAGTAGCAATCAACCTTATTCAGATTTCACCATTCACGCATATTCATTTGTATGTGTGTGTGCATGTGTGTGTATGTGTTTAGTTCTATACAATTTTATCACATCTGTAGGTTCGTGTGGCTTCCACTACAGACAATATACAGAACTGTTCCATCACAAGGATCCCTTGTGCCAGCTTTTATGGCCATAGCCCCTCCCTGTTCCCACTCCTTAGCCTCTGGCAGTTACTAATTTGTTTTCCATCTCTGTAACCTTGTCATTTCAGGAGTACTACATAAAATACTTTTGAGACTAGCATTCTTCACTCAGCCTAATTTCCTTCACATACAACCATGTGATTGCTTGTTATCAATAAATAGTTCCCTCTTTTTATTGCCAAAGGTGTGGATATACACAATTTGTTCAACCATTCACACAATGAAAGCTATTTGGGTTCTTTCCAATTTTTAGCAATTACTAGTAAAGTGGGCATGAACAATCATGTATGGAGTTTTGGGTGAATTTAAATTTTCATTTCTTTGGGTTAAATGCCAAAGAGAGCAATCACTGGGTCAGGTGGTAAGTGCATGTATATACTTTATAAAGTATTCTTCTCTTTTCTAAAGTGGCTTTACTGTTTTACATGTCTGCTGGCAATGTATGAAAGAACTGATTTCTCTGTATTCTCACTAGTATTTGGTGGAGTTACTTTTATTTTAGTTGTTCTAACAGTTGTACAGTAATAGCTCATTGTGGTTTTAATTTACATTTCTCTAATGGCTATTGATGTGAACATTTTTTCACTTGATATATATATATATATATATATATATATATATATATATATCCCCTTTGGTGAGAAGTCTTTTGCCCATTTTCTAATTGGACTGTTTGACTGTTTTTGTTGTTGAGTTTTGAGAGCTCTTTATATATTATAGATATGAGTCCTTTGCCACATATGTGGTTTGTAAATTTTTCTCCCAGTCTGGGGCTTGTCTTTTCATCTTTTTAACAGGGTCTTTCACAGAGCAAAATTTTTTTTGATTTTGATAAAATTTAGTTTATCAATTTTCTCTGTTATGCATTACACTAATATAGATGACTTACTTAAAAAAACACTTTAATTTTAAAATAGTTTCAGGTTTACAGAGAAATTTCATAGAGAAAATTTCACAGAGTTCCCACATATCCTTCATCTGGTTTCCGCTGTTATTAATGTATTATTGTCACTGTGGTAGACTAGTCACAACTAGAAAACCAACATGGCAGTATTACTATGAACTAAATGCCACACTTTATTTGATTTCACTAGTTTTTCTTAATTTCTTTTTTTTTTTGTCTAGAATGTAAATCAGGACATCACCCTAGATTTAGTCATCATGTCTTCTTTGTCTTGTCTGACGTGTGATAGTTTCTCAGACTTTCCTTGTTTCTCATGACCTTGGCAGTGTTGAGGAGAGCTGGTTAGGTATTTTGTACACTGTCCTTCCATTCATGTTTGTTTCATGTTTTTTTTCTCATGGTTAGACTGGGGTTGTGGGTTTTGGAGAAAATTATATTAAAGGTACGTGCTCTCAACACCACTTATCACTGACCATGTTGACCCTACTCAGCTGGCCAAGGTAGTGTTTGCCAGTTTTCTTCACTGCAAAGCCTCCATCCCCTTCTGTGCTCTCTGAAGGCGAGTCACTAAGCACACCTTCTTGGTGTGGTGGCTGGGGATGGGAGTATCTAGATTAATGACCTGGAATTCTTTTGTACAGGAGGTTTGCCTCTTTCTCCCCAGTTATTTATTTATTCAATCATTTCTTCATATTTCTATGTATTCATGGTTAATTTCAACATTACATTATAATCTAATACTATCTTATTTGTTTCATATCAGCTCCTGACATTAAGAGGTCTTTCAGATGGGCTCCTGTGTCCCTTTGATATGCCTCATCCTTATCTTTTGAGCACTTCTTTACTTTGTGACATTTCTAGCTGTTCCAGGCTTATTTTGCATATTCCAAGCCACAATAGAATCAGCCCAAACTGGGTTCCTTTAATCAGACAATAGGAGTAGAACTGAATCTGAGTGTTGAGTGTGGTTCACTTTTTGAGTAAGTGTGACCTGTGACCTCATAGATAACATAACATTCTGTGAAATGAAAACAAAATTAGATGGATTCCTTCCCCATAAACAGTAACGTTATTCGTGAGATTATGCATGAGAACTTATGATTTGTCTTGAGTTTGCTGTACTATGACCAACTGCCCTCCTTAATGGGACTCAGTGTTCCCACTATTAAGAACTTTTAGGTGAAAACCGAGAGTGATGTCACATCAGACTGTGATTGTCACATATGACTGTGATGGTTGTGACTTGTAGCTATCTTGAGACCGTGAAGGATGCCAATCTACAGAAAAAGATGACATGGTACATATAGCAGATCAAAAAGGGAAAGAACTGGGTTTTTTATGACTTCAGTGAGCCAGTTCTTGAAGTGCTCTACTTTGGGATATTTTGCCATGTGAAATAATAATGATTAAATACCATATTTTCAATTTCTATTCCAAACAATATGAGGCATTCTGCCTAATATAATATAATATAATATAATATATATAGCATAATAATAATAATATAAGGCATTCTGTTGCTACTGATGTGTATGTTGACTTAAGCCTCAATGTAAGCATGCCCTTTGAGATTCAGAGCTCATGTATTACTGATATTATCATCATTAATTATTATTCATCTAAATATTTGTGATTTCAGTGTCATTTTGTGACTGCTCTTCCTTAAAAAATACAGTCTTTGCATCAGCATGTATAGAAATTCTTTCACTAACTTGTTCAGTCTTCTATCTCTTCATTCATTTTTCAACAATTGTTGAGCATTTGACAATGGGCCAACATTGTGTTAGGCTCTGGGGATACAAAGATGATTACTGGACACCTCCTGCCTCTGAAAGCTCACAGTTCATTGGAGGAAACAGTGGTGTAAAGAACTGAAATGACATCAGTGATGGGGCAAGCAAAGTGAAATAAACCTTCGGAGGATAGAGCATATATTTTCTAAGGATAGAAAGGGATATTTTGTGAATGGGTTGGAATTTGTTGAGTGTGAGTTCTTTTGACAAGAAAGAGCAGAGAATGGGATTTTAGGCTGAAGGAAATTCAGGGACAAAGTGTGGAGATGGAAATACAGTCTTCTTTGGAGAAAGGCAAGCAGTGAGATGTAGCTGGAGAAGAGTGGGAGATGGGCTGAGATGGAAAAGGAGGTTGGTAATATTAAGTGAGACTCAACTGTGGAGGATTTGGAAGACCAGGTTGAGGATTTTGGATTTTTGGATTTCAGTTGTGGTTTAAATCTCTTAACAAATACAAATTATGTAACTTTCTCAAGGGTTTATCCTGCTCTTCAAAAAAGATGCTGTACCTGGCTACGTAAACAAAGAGCACGGGCCACAATCATATTTCACTGATTCATGGTAAATAATGTTAAAAATCCTGTTACAAATTCTTTGGGGAATGAAGTACTCTTTTCTTTCTCTTCCTTCTCCTTTTCTTCTTCTTTCTCTTCCTTCTTTCATGCAAATCTTTGTTTTGGTATGTTGGTTTTATTTAGAATTTTTGTTTGCTTGTTTTAGCTGAAAAGAGCGAATATTCAACCTATACTCATATACAATTGGAAAAATATTTTCTCTCTAGAAGACAATTATTTGGCATCCAAAATCCCAGTTGGTTTTATGTAGCCTTAGATCCTTTAGATTTAAGGTATCATTTCCTATGTAAAAAGTAGTTAGTGATGCTATCATTGCCTTTTTAAAAATTATACATGAGATTATGGTAATGGTAGTGTTCTTCAAATAGAACATCTGGGGATACTGGCAAACCAGATGGAGGATGAATCCTTGATAGATATGCAACCTACGGCGAAACTTTGAGAGCTTTTTAGGATTTGTTTCATTCTATGAATCTCAATGCTATTTTAATGCCATTGTTGGTTTAACTTCTTTTTTATTGAGTAATAAAAATGAGGAGAAATGGTTCAATGGAGCTTATAAAAAATCTATGCTTCAACTAACATGGCAAACAATTCATAACATCTTTTTTATATTTTGTAGGGCAAGTATGTACAAATTATCATACTTTAAGTGTATGGAAGTGATCTTGAGGCAGGTAAGAGTCAAGTACATGTCAAAAGAGTACAGTGTTGTGTATGGCATTGTCCTAGTTTCTTTTTCTTTTTTCCAATTCCTATAGAAGTAGATACTCTTTACCAGTGAAATCTTGATCACTTTTCATACTTTTCCCTGGTGTCTCTGGCACACATGACAACCTTAGTTGTTGAGTTGGTGTCAGTTCCTAGTGGGATGTAATGCTACTGACTGCTGGCACATGATTAGACAATGGTTTGGATTTGAGAATTTTTGACACAAGCTATTTTAGATATGATTTCTCCAGATTAGTCCTTTACTCTCTGGAAGTTTCTCAAATTCAGATTAGGCCAATAATTTGAGAAATGAGAATCCCAAGAACATCTTGGCCTTCATGTCTGAACCTGGTAGCTGCTCCTGGGGGTGGTTGACAGACCATGCCTTGAAGATGCAAAGAGAATAAACTCATGTAGCTTGGAGACCATAGTCAATGCTTGTAACTGGGCTCAAATGCCTGCTGGAAGCCACATTCTATTGCAGAATTCAAAGAGATTGGCAAGCTCTGGGGCAGTGCAATAAAATCCAGGGAGTAAAGTCAACATTATAGAGTTAGGAAAAACTGTGACAAACACTAATTTCAGTAGAAAACACAAGTTCAGAGAGATATTGATAAAGAGAGGGCTTGAATATTCTTCTCTTTCACATAGATGTTCAGACCCAGGCAGAATAAAAACCAATCAGAGATCTTTTGTTTTGTTTGGTTTTGTTTGGTTTGGTTTTCTGGGTAAGATTTTCAATATGAAGCCAGCCACTTCGTTTGGCAGATGGAATAATTCAAGGAGGCTGTGACCTACCTTGGTTACATAACTGGAGCAAGTGGGAAAACAAAGGTTTTCCCTTGTGTTACTTTCCTTCTATGAGAATGTGTGGAGGGCACCGTGGGGTGTGGCAGGGAGAGCAATGGATGACACACTGAATTTCAATATTAGTTCTGACATCTCAGCCATGATCTCTGTCTTTTGTAAAAATGAGAATAATAACAGTTTTTTTTTTGTGAGAGGGGAGGGGACAGCTGTGTGAAAATTAAATGAAACGATGGATAAAGAATCCCCAGTATGAGATGTAACGCAAGATAAGACACAACAAACGACAACTAATGCTATTAATATGTGCCAAGATTTTAAAACCTTATGATATAAGATGGGAATGGATAGAGCTTCAGGTGCTAAGTCACAAGCCACTGGCTAGTGCCTCTCAGCCTAGTGTTGGGAGACACCTGCCAGGCTATTTGGGACATCTTATAAAGACACAGCGGATGGCTCTTCTGAAAAGTCTCTGTTGTGGAATGATAAATTATGGACATTTCTTTACAGAGAATATTGAGCCTCCAGCAAAGAAACCTTTTTCATAACTGTGTCCAATTGGGAAGAGTAATCACATACATAATGAGCTAGGGGAAGAGGGAGGTGAAGGAATAATCTGGAGCATTACAGACTCCAGAGTTCAGGATGAAAGCATTTTGGGGCTCTGATGAGCAGAGATGGGAACCTCTCTTCACTTTTCTTTTTTATTTAATTTTTATTGAGATATAATTGCCATATAACATTATATTAGTTTCAGGTATACAACATAACCATTCGGTATATGTACTTATTGCAAAATGGTCACCATAGTAAGACCAGTTAACATCCATCCTCTTAACTTTAAATATTCCTTCGAGAACAGGCAAAATTAAAGGTAAGCATTTATTCCCACTAGAAGAAACCAGGAAAGGAAGTAAATTGATCTAGAAATCTTTTGTTTACCCCATCTCACAACATTGGGAGCAAGAAGTTCTATCTAAAAGGATTCAGTTGGTAGTGTTATTGTCAATGACATTCCATGCATTTTCAGAAGTACTAGAGAGATGAAGGCTTGGGCATTCTCCTTTCTGAGACTCTGTGGTGTATGCTGATTAAAAAGGAAATTTCTACCTGCATTTCTAAAGGACTGCAAAAACAGTCTTACGCTTTTGTCTTGTTCTCCCATCATTCAACTATTTTTCCTCCACTCCCATTTTAACTGCAGGAATCTGGCTGAGACAGTTCTGCATAAGGGAGTGCTTCTACTTTGTCTTCCACTAAACAACATGTTAATTCAGAACAGATTGTTGAGTTAAGAAGGTGATTGAACTATAAGCTCAAAGCCTTGCTCTCTCCATGCCTGTTTTGAACCCTTCTTCCACCTCTAATTTCTATTTTCCTCTATGTTTTGTCATGTTAACCTCTGAGATCTAAACTATCTTTAGAATAATCAAGAGCAGGGAAATTTCAGGGGTAGTTTATCTTCAGTTGAAGTATACTGAAGTGGTAGATTTCTGATTTACTGGTTAGGGAGATAAAGACTTTTGACTTCTGGTATCTATTTTCCACTTGAATTTGGATTATGCCCATGTTTTGCAGGGTGATGATATCATCATCCAAAATTTTTGAACTTTTACATACACTTTTGAGACATTCAGAGAAAGCATGCAACCTTTTTTGTTTGGTTGTATGTTTTGTGTTTGGAGAATTCGGTGGATTTGTACTGGTTATGTATTGGCTTGTTATGATTTCAAAACTACTTATTTATGACTTAAGTGCAGTTGTTTTGATCTACATGAAGTTATTTTGATCAAAGGTGAATTTGGGAGGCTGTGTCAGAGTGATATCGGCAGAGCTGTACTATCAAATGCTTATCGATATGCACATATGGAAGAGCCAAGAAGGACACAATGGACATTAACACCTGGAATTTGTGAGGGCTTCCCTAAAGTGTTCAGTCTGGACAAGGCTACTCTTCCCGGATCTACTTAGTTCTCTGAAGATCTTGAGACACTTATTCCTGCCATGGTCAGGCTACTCTTGGTTGGCATTGGTGTTAAACTGAGCAGTAGTCCAAAGAAGAGAAGGAACATCTGTTTCTGCCTTGGTGAAGCTACTCCTCATATGGGCCGTGGTGCAAGCCATGTAAGCATCCCTGGATAATAACCTTCAGAGAAGCCCACCTAGCCTGCCAATCCTGATGGCCCACTAGCTACATGCCCCAGCAGGGAGGGACCTAGGTTGGCAGCTGATACCCAGCTTCTATTTGGAAGGACTAACTCTATTGAAGACCAAATTTGTAGAAAGGTTCACCTCAACTAAACATGGACTTTATTTCTTTCATCTCCCCTTTGCCTGGAACAATAATGTAATTAATCTATCATTGGTTTAGAGTATGTTATTTCTTTATTGGATTGTTAAGAGACATTATTCTGTATACTATTGGCTTGTGAGATATTGCTATAATAAATTATAATTCCCACAGTGAACGTGTGTTAAATAAGTTATTGGTGAAGACAAATCTCAGTCTCTGGGCATAATTTGGCCTGAACAAAACACTCCTGGAAGAAATATGAACACCATTAACTGTTTTTTTTTTTTTTTTTTTTTTTTTTCACTCACCGTAAAGTTCTAGGAGGTGGTTAACTCACACCGTTGTGTTAAAAAATGGAAGACCTGGATGACAAAGTGATTTGCTATTTCTCAAAGCGGGTGGAAATTCATTATGAGTGTTTTAAAAGATGGTAAAAAATCACTTAAAATGAAGCATTCAGCTAAAAATGATTCCTTTCTTGCTATAAATCCATATATAAATCTCAAAAACTGTCATAAACACCAGCAGCACTTTTTGAGTTTATAATAATCTCAAATTATAACGATGTTCATTTTCTTTGGAACTGACATGATTTGACAATCGTACAACTGCCAGTTTTAGCAAATTAGTAACTATATCCAATATTAAAAATAAGCATTTAAAACCACCAGTAGAATTGAGGCATTAAATGTTATATTATGCAAAACTTTTCGAAGGTTCTTCTGAAATTATTTAAAAATTCACTTTTTATGGACACCTTGTTTTTAACACTTGACTAAAGCAATTTTAAATATTATAAATAAAATTTTTTCTCAGCTGAGGCCATGAACAGAATTGGTTCTGAGTGTTATAAATTGACTGAGGCATAAATCGTCACAAAGTAGTGTTTGAAATAAGCACTGTAATAACTCAGCTTTAACAACCTAGTCATAAGCAACATCCCGCAATACATAATGGGCACTAGTGTTTCACAACTGTATTAGTAAATCTTGATGGAGGCTTTTGAAAATTCTGGTAAGCATTGTAGTCCTACACCCAACTTCAGCATTCAGTTTACAACTTTAGTGTTAAACATGTGCCCCTGCCCTTGAAGAAGTTAACCATTCTCCTTCTCCTAATTATAGCAATGTTCTCTGAAATTTATGTTGGTGGCCATGTCATTGGCTGATGTACTTGGTACCTCATCCCATAGATGTGTTAGTTAACTTGTTCTAGACATTATCAAGGTTGAGTCGCACCATTTCCATTATGCCATTTGAAGTTATTGATTGGGAAATAGTTTCCAGCTTTCAGGCATATAGTGTGATTTATAGGTCAATTAATACCTTACAAGGTGGTACTCATTGTCATATCATGCACAGATGCCTATTACACTCTTCCTTTGTGACAGTATTACACTGATCATGTCTGCCAAATGGATGGTTAGACAGGAGGTCAGATTGAATCAATTCACACAGTTTCCCATCTGGTGTCTGATTCACTCTGTGAAGCTGCTGGAAACAAAGAGGGTCTACAGATGACTGTTGCTAAAACATGGCCATAAGTATGAGTTTTCTACCGAAGGATGTCAGTGTGAACAGTGACATTGCCCATGGCTCCAATCCATGTTTGTGAAGAAGCCTAATATGAATGCTGGTGGCCTAATGTTTCCTGACAGCAAACACTGTCAAACATCAGTACACATTAGTAAGGGAGATGGTAGCGTGCTCTAAGACCAGGCAGTTATTTATGGCAGGGTTCTGAAACTGTCATGACTGGACATAGAAATTCTAGACTAAACTGGAAGGATACTGAGAGATCCTGAGGATCCATGTCCAGTCGGACGGCTGTAATGAAAATGCCATGGGCTAGGTGGCTTATAAGCAGCAGAAATCCATTGCTTACAGTTCTGGAGGGTGTAAAGTCCAAAATCAAGGCTCTGGCAGATTCAGTGTCTGGACTTTTCCATTCACTGGACTTCCTCTTCTCACTGTGTCCTTGCATGGTAGAAAGGGTTGAGCAAACTCTAGCCTCTTGGTACAAGGGCACTCATCCCATCCATGAGGGCTCCACCCTAGTGACTTAATCACTTCCTAAAGGCTCCACTTCCAAATACCTTAATATGCAGGATTACGTTTCTGTGTATGGATATTGGTGGAGGGGGGAGACATATTCACTCTGTAGTATCCTTTCAACCATGACTGTCAAAACTTAGAGATGGTAAGTATTTCATCTCCTCTCCTCCATTTAAACACCCCCTAGTCATGGCAAATCCATGACAGCAGTAACTCTTTCGATCCCTGAAATGTGCTTCCCACAGCTCAGATACTCTTGAAAGTCTGCAAATTTTAATTTCTGCTGATTGCAATCCACTCCTCAACTCCCAGGAAAATTCTCTATCATTTTACCCATTGACAGTTATTTAATCTTGGGCTCCTGGATGGCTCTGTTGGTTAAGCATCCCACTCTTGATTTTGGCTCAGATCATAATCTGAATGTTCATGAGATTGAGCCCCCAGTCTGACTCCATGCTGGCAGCAGAGGATTCTCTCTCTCCATCTCTCTCTGACCCTCTCCGGCTCATGCATGTCCTGTCTGTCTCTCAAAATCAATAAAATAAACTTAAAAAAGAAAGTTATTTAATCTTATTTTATTGAGTGAACTAATGAATGAAAAAAAATCAAAATTTTCATGAGACTTTCAATGTATTAACTGAATAATTCTGGTAAAAGTGGCTTTGAGGTCAATAAGCACATGAAAATATGCTCAATATTGCTAATCATTAAGGAAATGAAAATCTAAGCCATAATGAGATATCACTTAACACCCATTTGGGTGTTATTTTAAAACCCTTGAAACAACAAGTGTTTATGGGGATGCAGAGAAATTGGAGCCCTTGTGCATTGCTGGTGGGAATGTAAAGTGGTATAGCCACTGTGGAAAACAATACTGTGGTTTCTCAAAAAATTTAACTTAGAATTATCATAAGACCTAGAAATTCCAATTCTGGGTATATACCCAAAAGAATTGAAAGCAGGTACTCAAACATGTATTTGTACACCAATGTTCATAGCAGCATTATTCACAACAGCCCATGTCCATCAATGAATGGATGGATAAATAAAATGTGGTATATTCATACAATGCAATATTATTTAGTTGTAAGAAAGAATGAAATGTTAATGCATGCTACAACATGAATGAATCTTGAAAACATTATGCTAAGTGAAATAAGCTAGACATAGATGAACAAATATTATATGATTCCACTCACACAGGTACCTAGAGATGTCAAATTCATTGAGACAGAAAGTAGGATAGAGGTTACCAGGCACTAGGGGGAGGGAGGGACGTGGAGTCATTTATTGGTACATAGTGTCGATTTGGAAAGATACAAAATTCTGGAGTTGGATGGTGGTGATGGTTGTACAACAGTGTGAACACACTAAATGCCACCAAATTGTATACCTAAAAATGGTTAAAATGGTAAACCTTAAAAAAAATAGCTTTGAGGCTCAGTCAGAGTCTTAGAAAGAGAATGGACTTTTAAGTCAGTCCATCTAGGTTTGACTTCAATTTTTCTGGATGACTCTGACTTTGCTGGGTCCCCCTTTCTTGCACTGGCCACTTCCAAGGTATAGGAATGGCCCTAGTAATGTGTTCACCAAGTCATGTATTTTCCAAAATTTGCAAATGTAAACTTTTCATCCCAGTTGGTCAAGGCCACTTTCTCTTCCCACTTTGTTTTCTTCTGCTGTCATACTTTCATGTCAAATGCCATTGCCAGGGGAGCAGGCAGTTTTGGGATGCAGACAAGCAGAAGTTGAAGGAGGGGCATATTTGATCTAGTTTTAGAGGGACACGTTTACCTGCTTTTGCAGTCAGTTCTGTGCATTGTTCCCGTATTTCCAGGAGTCCCAGCCATAGCATTGGCTTCAAGGCATGTTCCCTGGGTCAACTTACCTCAGCAGGTTGGTCACAGGGAGGTGGGGGCTAGATGTCACATGGCAAAAATATGACATCCATGGTACCTGGCATGGAAAGTACATAAGACTGGAGCCAGAAGGGCTAATCATTTCCAATTCAAAGAGAATCTAAGATTAGCCTCTGAGTAAGGAAATTTGAAAACCCTGAAAATTTACAGCTCATGTTAAAAAGAAACTTGGTAAAAATTTTTGTAAATTTGAAAACAGTCCTAAAACTCTACATGGCATTACCAAGACTGAGATATGATGATGAAAGAAACTTGTCTAAACTGTCCATGGCAGGGGCACCTGGGTGGCTCAGTAGGTTAAGTGTCTGACTCTTGATTTTAGCTCAGGTCATGATCTCACAATTTGTGAGTTTGAGCCCCTCATTGATCTCTGCTCTGATGGTGTGGAGCCTTCTGGAGATTCTCTCCCTCTTTCTCTCTCTGCCTCTACCCCACTCTCTCCCTCTCTCTAAAAAATAAATAAATAAATAAATAAATAAATAAGGTCTCCATGGTAAAAACAAATTTGTTCAACTATGCTGAGAAAAATAGATAAATTATATTTCTGCTCTCTCAATAGAAAACACAAAGTCATGGTCATATGGATATGAATCCATATGGATTCCAAGAGAACATATGGATAAAAAAATACAGGGAGAAAGTATTACAAAAGTTGTTAGGCAGTTAATTCATGAGAATGAGTTATTTTGCTGGATTTTATGGTCTTTGTGATGTTTACTTTTAAAGTTGTAATTTCTTTTTTCATTTTGAATAAATATTCACTTTCATATCTACTTTTGTATTTGGGACTTTGTATTACAGAATGCCTAGAAATTTTTAAAAGCTTCAAACCCCATGAAATTTGGGTCTACTCTGGTGCGAGATGTAGGAGTAGCTTTTCTCAGGCTAGAATTTTCTTGGCTAAATAATGGGTAATTGTACCACCTACCAAGGTTTTTATGCAAGTTACGTTAGGTGGTGTGAATGAGTTTCTGGCACATAGTAGGGTTTCAGTAAATGATCATTTTCTTTTCTCTCATCTGAATTCTGATGGTATAAATTTGTGATCTTAACTTCGACCTTTATATCATTTATACCTGGTTCATTATCTCTGTATTTCCCCAAGTAGGTTCTGAGTTCATTGCACTCCTACATGGTCTCAACCTTTGGTTTATTTGCTAATCCATTTTTGTTCTGCTGCTACAGTGATTTTTCAGAAAGGCAGATCTGATCTGAGTTAAAAATCTGACCTGCTTAAAGAACATTAATGGCTCCCTTTGAACAAAAGATAGCTGAAATGTCTCCATATGGAATTTAGAGTACTTAAAGTGACTCCTGCCTACTTTTCTAGACCTAAATCATACCTCCTTCAAATCCTATACTCCAGGCAGCCAGGTATTTGCTGCTTTCTGTCATTTCTGGTTCAGGCAAGGATGTCCTCTTCCTGCCTGTAATTCATTCATTCATCATTCATTCACCCACTCATTACAAGAATATTTATCGAGTCAGTATTTAACTTGTGCAAGACATACTAAGTATATGAACACAAGCTATGTGGAAAATTAGCTTGATGAAATGGTCACCCCCCCAAACACCTTACCAGGCAAGTTGCTTAGAGGTCAGGGAACAAAGCATCTCATAGACTAGGTTAGAGGACTCATGGCAGGGTTTATTAACCCCCAGCGAGAATGGAAAGAGAGATGAAGTAGGTCAACACAAGAGGAGGGCCATGCCATCAGGTTTGTGGACCACTTCCAGATCCCTTCTCTCTCTGCCACATTAGCTTTCCTCGCTGGTGACATCATCATGAGGCCAGAGTTGAGTTTGCCCCTGGATGAGATATGGCAGGAATTGGAACACACTCTCACTGTATTGAACAGATCCACATGCATTTGCTGGCCCCATATATAGCTCACACAATGCTGTGCTGAACTTCAGCTGTGGACTGCCTTTGTGGTTCATGGATAGAGCATATATGGGCCAGATGGAACCACACTGGGGCCACTGATATGTGGCTAGGTTAGGGGTGACAGAGCTGTCCAGCCACAAATGGCATGATCATAATCTTGCTTTTGTAATTCTTTTGGTCTATAAGTAACATTCTTGTGTGTTTCATCATATTTTCCATCAATTCTATGTGTCTCTGGCATGTCTTAGAGATTATAGACTTACTTAACATCTCTTATGATTTTTGCCCATATCCCATAACTACTTGCTTACTTATTATCTACACTTAACATATAAGTTCCATCTATATTTTAGGAGTTATTAGCTTACTATCTGTCTTTATGCATTCCACTTATCCTGTTTTTCTTGTTCTAAAAGTCAAATACCCTTTTTTTAAATCTTTATTTTTGAGAGAGAGAGACAGAGAGACAGAGAGACAGAGAAAGCAAGGGAGCAACACAGACAGAAGGAGACATAGGATCCAAAGCAGGCTCCAGGCTCTGAGCTGTCAGCACAGAGCCCGATGCAGGGCACACGACCCGTGAGTTCATGACCTGAGCCGAAGTCGGATGCTCAACCGACTGAACCACCCAGGTGCCCCAAAAAGTCAAATACTCTTAAACAATATTGCAAATGTACAACATACCAGGAGAAATACAATTTTCAGGAAGCTTGTGGGAGAGAAGTATAAGTGGCCATACCTAGGCTGTCCTTGCCACATATGAAGTGAGGTAGACATGTACAGAATCACTTCTGATTTGGCCAGGGATTAGAGCAGGCTTCCCACAGAGGAGAATTATGGAGTCAGGATAGCGGGAATAATCCAGGCTGGTAGGGCTGGTGCAAAGGCCCCTTTGGAGAGTTGCAAGTCATTGCCTCTGGCTGGTGCATGAATCCTACATGAGGAGCAGAAAACATTTGACTAGGAGAGATTGCCAAGGAGCTTCTGTGATTGGCCTTGAGTGCCTTGCTAAGGAACTCGGAGGTTATCATCACAGGCCCTGGAGGAGCTGTGAAAGAATTTTTAGTCTAGCTTTCCCTCTCTTGACCTTCAAACTCTTATCTCTACCTGGGGTTGTTAATTTTATGTGTTGGCTTGGCTGAGCCAAGGCACTCAGATATTTGGCCAAATACTCTTCTAGATGTTTCTGTGAAGGTGTTTTTCAGTTGGGATTAACATTTAAATCAGTAGACTTTGAGTAAATGCAGATTACCATCCATAACATGGGGGGGGGGGGGGCTCATCTAATCAGTTGAAGGCCTTAACAAACAACAAAACTAAAAAAACCCTAAAGTGACCTCCCTGAACAAGAAAGAATTCTGCCAGCAAACAGAGTTTGAACTGGAACTTTAGCTTTTCCTTAAGTCTTCAGCCTGGCAGCCTACCCTGCAGATACTGGACTTGCCAAATTCCTTAAAATAAACCTCTCTCTTTATATATTCTTACATCCTATTGGTTCTAGGGCCTGATTCAAATATTACCCTATTTGTACAATGTCTCCGGCTCCACATTAGTCACTTCCTACTCATCAGCTCCTATAACATTTTCTGGGTAACACTGTTCAGGACTCAACACATGATTCATATTTATTTACATCTGTCTCTCCCATAAAACTGCGGGTAACTTGGGGACCAAGTTGTATTCATCATTGAAGTCCCTGAGACTAATAGAAGCTGCTACTAAAAAAGATGCTCAATAAATATTTATTGGGAAAATGAAAAAAAAATGGAATGATACACTACGTGCAGTTGCGGTATCCACAGCAATTGGAATGCATGGCGCGTAGCAGGCAATGGCTGAATATCCATGATGGCGATGTTAATACCCTCGGCACCTATTTGCCATGTTATGATAAGCTGGACACTAGTCTACCCTCTAAAAATACTGTGGAACCTGAAAGGGCTCATACAAATTTATTTTTATTAAATTAAGGGTTTCTGCCAAAGATATCTAGAATCAGCCAGGTCTCAAGTTACTTTCTCCACCATAAACCCCTCTGCCCTGGCTACACTCCCCCTACCCGCCCCCACCCCCACGCCCGCCTCAAACCTTCAGGTCTTTTTAGTGCCAAGACAATGGAGGGCTTGTACCTGGGCAGAAGGAGAAAGCGAATGTAGTAAACGGGAGCCAGAAGGTAGCAGGGCCGTTTATGGAGACCTGGAGGTCACTGTTGAAACCAGTCAAATGCAGCAGCTTCAGTTGCTGTGACCCCTTCCCAGCTCTCTGTGACCTTTCAGCTCCCTTTTGAGAAACATAGAGTTCCTGGGAACTGCTTTCAACGTGCTGTGCTTTGAAATAATCATGTGGGCTAATCTAGTCCCAAGCAGGCCTTGGGGGAAGGCTCAGGGAAATATAATAGGCTGGGAGAAAACAGGGTAATAAATCACAAATTTTGACATCGTACAATTCAGAGAGATGACTAAAGCATGTTTGTAATTTATTTTCCCCTTAAAAAAAAAAAGGAGTTACTTCTTGCAGTGTGAACACCAGATCGCTAAAAATAAGTTACTGGCTTATTTGTCACTGAAGATATGGGCACATCAACATCTACAGGAAATTTGAGTCTCCTGGGGTGGATGCCTTCAAATGGAAGACAATAGAAGTCGGAACAAAGACAAATCACTCTTCATTGGGCTTTCCAGCAGAGCAGATCCCGAGAGAGAAAATGGCAGGGAAAAGGGACTTCAGGGTTCTGCGGTCTGATTCCCTCTCAAAGCGATTCTT
This sequence comes from Lynx canadensis, assembly GCF_007474595.2. Taxonomy (NCBI): domain Eukaryota; kingdom Metazoa; phylum Chordata; class Mammalia; order Carnivora; family Felidae; genus Lynx; species Lynx canadensis. The sequence goes on along the minus strand of NC_044305.1, from coordinate 53,196,781 downwards.
TGCGTCCAGAGCCCATCTGTGGCTCCCACACCAGGGGCTGGATACCTCATTCGGTCTTGCATGATTTTCTCCCCTTGCGATTCCTCCTATGCTTTTTATTATATTTCTTTCTACCCAAAGCAATTTTTTGATACTGTTAGCCAGATGGAGATTGGTGGGAGAGAGGGGATCCCACAAGATGAACAAACAAACCAAGGCACAAGCCCAAACCCCATCCTACCTTCTTGAAGGCCTGGCTGCCAGCAACTTCCTCTGGCAGGTGGCTGCAGATGCTAAAACCTCTTGTAAGCATTTCCACTCTGTAAATGGGACCGCAAAAGCCAAAACAGTGGAAGCAGGATTTATGTTCCCGAGGGAGCCTGCACATGTCCCTCCCTTCCTAACCAAGAGCTCAGGAAGTAGGTGAGAAGGTGGAAGGATAGAAGCAGAGCCATGAAGCAGCTCTGCCCCACACCCATGAGGTGCTGCTGGCTGGTTTAACCTCTTAAGTGCCTGCCCAGACGCACGACAGCTGTCGACAGAGTCACCAACCGTGAGATATATAGGACACTTATTTTTGGAAACATGCTCTATATCTGAGAGCACTCATGATGAAGAGATTCAGCCAGATGGCAGAAACTCAGTCACCCGCCCCTGCAAAATCTCCCCATACCCAGCGGCGGCAGAGCGGAGAGGCCCCAGCCGTCTGTGTGGGATCAATTATTGCAAACCCGGGCTTCACATTTTCCTTGCTTCCCTAGCAGCGTGCCTGTCCTGTCCCTCGCCCCTCCTGCCCTGTTAAAAGGAAGGTAGATTTGGCTCAAGGAATTTTTGTTAATGTGCAAAACAAATTTTTATTCATTTTAAGGGAAGGAAAGTGCAGCCAAGATGAAGAAGCATTATTGATGGGGTGCACCTTTGCCCTCAGATGGGGAATATTCTGCTGGCAGCCGCTCTGCCCACCAGAGCTGCTCAGACCTGCCCTGACCCTGCAAGGTCCTCCCTTTGTCAAAACTGAGTGAGGCAGCCTCAGGGCCTTGTCTTCTCTTCGCTGGTCCTTTACAGATGAGAGTCACCCACCCTGCTCAGAAAGCCATAATCTGTAGCACATTTTCAGTTGGGATTCTACATTCGCTCCAAGAGAAAGAGATAGAGAATCTCCACTAAGTGTCAGATGTCCGTAATTCCACCATCTGTTAAATAGTCATAGCAATAATGACTTTGAAGAACTTTATTAATGATTGAGATGGTGTTATAAAAGTGGCCTACAATAGGGGCACCTGGGTGGTTCAGTTGGTTAAGCATCTAACTTTGGCTCAGGTCATGATCTCACGGTTTGTGAGTTCGAGCCCTGCATTGGGCTCTATGCTGACAACACAGAGCCTGGAGCCTGTTTTAGATTCTGTGTCTCCCTCTCTCTCTCTCTCTATCTGCCCTCCCTCCCTTGCTTGCATGCCGTCTCTCTCTCTCTCTCTCTCAAAAAGAAATAAACATTAAAAAAATAAATAAAAGTGGCCTACAATAGATAGATGATAGATAGATGGTAGATAGATGGATAGATAGATAGATGATAGATAGATAGATAGATAGATAGATAGATTTATTGAAGAACAGAGGAGGACATTAATCCAGCTTGACACTGAATAGTCAATATACTGCATTACCTCAAAAAGCTTAAAGCTTCAGGCACCTGGGTGGCTCAGTCAGTTAAGTATCTGACTTTGGCTCAGGTCATGATCTTGCAGTTTGTGAGTTCGAGCCCCCACATGGGTCTCTCTTCTATCAGTGCTTTGATCCTCTGTCTCCCCTTCTCTCTGCCCCTCCCCAGCATGCTCTGTATCTCAAAAATAAATAAAAATTTTTTAAAAAAAGCTTAAAGCTTGAACCACAGATACCCTTGAGAAGTTTGATTTCTCAGTGCCAATAAATTCAGCAAATATTAACCTAGCTATATTATATGCAGGCATGATACCAGGTACAGTTTCTGTCCTCAAGGAGATCACAGTCTAGTAGAAAGCATGGGATTCAAACCTGATGTAGAGGTCAGGGTTGCAATAATGCTGAGTCCAGGTGGTATGGGAACATAAGAAGGGCTGGCGAACTCCACAGCAGGCACGGGGCCATGGAAAGCTTCAAGAGGGAGAAACATTTTGGCTTAACTCTGTAGCCTTTAGAAAGCCATTGAGGTCTTTCAAAGAGGGAAGTAACATAACCGTATCTACATTTTAGAAGGGTAAGTGGCCATTGTGTGGAGGGCAAGTGGGCAGAGGACAGCAAGACTGGAGACAGAACCGTTTGCAGATAGGTTGAATACCTGAAGCATCAGCCATGGGCTGAGAAGAGCCTGGGCAGGTACTTAGAAGAAGAAGTCCACTGAGTTTGGCTACTCATTGGTATTCAGGGTGAGGAAGGGGAGGACTGGTTTGCCCTGAAGGAGGTAATGGTACATCAACTGAGAAGGGGCACATGTCTTTAGACGGGAAGTTTGAGGTGCTCATGGACTGTGGGACAACATTCTGCAAGTGGTTGAAAATGTAGAGCTAGTATTTAAAGATGGGGAGGATCTAGACACTGCAACATGGGGGACATCATTTACACAAATGATATTGATAAATGTTATTTAAAGCTGGTGATTGACCCACAGAAAGAATGCAGAAGGAACAAGGGCAAGGACAGAGGATGGCATAATAGGGACAGTGAATTCCTAAGACTGGAGGGCAGGGAGGACTCATTAGGTGCTGGGTACTAGTTAGAAAAGCACTGGAAAGGGTGTTGATAAAAAGACACCTCAGAGATGATAAAAGGACACATACAGGGCAGGCTGAGGGCCAAGAGAAAGTCAACCTCTATTGACTTATAGCCAATCCTGACAAAGAATATCAAATAGTCAGTGGACCATCTGAACTTTCAATCTATTCCCAAAATAAATCTAATGTAATCCAATTACATATAAAAGTTCAAATTCTGAAGGTAGCCAAGTATTTATTGCAATGAGAGCTCCTGTTTTATTATAAGAAATCTACTCTAACTGGTTCTCTGGGACTTGCTGATGCACCCCTCTACTCAGACCATATCTTTCCAGAAAGCAACTCATTTTAGTCTTCCCAACCATGCTGTGAACTAGGCATTAAAATGATCACATTCGACAGGTGAGAAAACAGAGAAAGCAGAGAGATTCAGCAACTTACCCAAAGTCACACAGCCAGTAAGTACGGAGAAATGAAAAGTTAGTCTTGTTAACTTACTTAGCGGCTGTGTGACCTTGAGAAGAATCTTATATTTACATATTCTTTATCTTAAAAAAAATGGTGGGAAAGATTACCTGTCCCAAAGAACTCCCTTTGCCAGTGATTTTACAACCACTGGGATGAACTGACTTCATCTGAGATGAAGTTTTCCAAACTCTACCCTGATAAGCATCTGCCACATTGTAAAGATCAGTCCCTGCGTTTGCTGTAGTGGTTACTGCTCCGCTTGCTGGAGTGTTTCTTTCATTAGGACTGAGGCAGAGCAAATAAGTTTCGTACATGTCTACACCACTGGTTCTCATCGCTGGCTGCACAGTGGAATTACCTGGAGAGCTTAAAAAGTCCTGAGGCCCAGGCTACACCCCAGACCAATCACATCAGAATCTCTGGGTGTGGCATCCAAGATCAGAATTTTTTAAAGCTCCAGATGATTCCAATGTATAGCCATGATTTAGAACCACTGGCCCTGACCTCTCTCCAGGTAGAATCTGTTCTAGTCTACTACCAGTTTTACCTTTTCCCTTCCATGTCAAAAGGCTCAAAGCCTTTAGGAAGTGTTAAACTCCATAGTAGAGGAGAATCCAGAGATGGCTCCCAACATTCCCACTCCCAGTATACACTTCTTGTATAATCCTTCTCCTTGAGTACGGGGACCCTCGTGAGTATCATGAAAGTCACTCCCTTGATTAGGTTACTTACACAGCAAAAGTGATGGAATTTTGCAGATGTAATTAAGGTTCTGAAATCAACTGATTTTGAGTTCATTAAAAGGGAGATTTTGCTGGAGAGGATCTGACCTAATCAGGCCCTTTAAAAGAGGCAGGGAGACTTGAAACAGCAAAGACTGTCTCTCCTGCTGGCCTTGAAGAAGCAAGACACTAAGAATTCTATAGCTGTGAGGAAGCAAATAATCAACAACCACATGTACTTGAAAGAAAATCTTGAACTTCATGTGAGACCCCAGACCAGCTGACACCTCAATTGCATCCTTATAAGACCCTCAGCAGAGGGATTAGCTAAGCTTTGCCTAGACCAACACATGAGAACTGTGACTTAATAAATGAGTGTTGCTTTAAGTCATTAAATCTGTGGTAATTTGTTATATAGTGTAGAAGACTAATCCAGCCCTGTAGTGACCTGGGGCCAAGAACAGCTTCCCACAACCTGAGACACGGTGCTTAGGAGTTGACCACTCTCTTTGTGGTGTGGTTAGAGCTGGTGGCAACTCAAAATGCATCAGGGAGTCAGCACCAACTGGCTCCGGGTCACTGAGAAATGACAACTGTATGACGGGCACATTTTTGTAATAAAAAGTCAAAATATGGTCTAAATGGCACACAGAAATCCAAAGTTATAATTTTCCAGAAAATGGTGGACATAAATAATGTATATTGCTAAACTGGGGTCTGATGTAGGGGGGACTTTTGGTTCATCGAGTCCTAGAGGACAGGGGGACCAGACACACAAACAGGCCAACAATCACTGAACCATCAGTGGACCGATGCCTCACCTGTGAAAATGTAGAAGCAATGTTCATCTTTTTCTTTTTGTTTGGGGTAAAATTGAAAGTATCCTGGATTCTGTCTTTCTTATACTTTACCCAAGCAAAGGAGAGATGGATGTTGTGTGATCTTGCAATTATCATGAGCTCCTCAAAACTTCTCTTCGGTCTGGGAGTTCAGATTAACATTGGGTTGGCAGATGTGATTTCCTGCTTCTAAGAAGGATTTAGCAAATCTGAGCCAAACCATCTGGGGCATCTTATCACTTTTAAGGAAAAATCCTACAATTTTCTATTTTTAAGAGCAAGTGAAACTGAAGTATGTGTATCAAATTTTGCTCAAGATATGTGAAGGGGTAAGCACTGGGGTGGAAAAGCGATCTGATAAAATAATGCATTTTTGGAAGCAGGAAATCCACTAACTTTATTACGCACTAGGAATGCAATACTTAAGTCTTTATTATGGAACATATATTCAAATATATAACATATAAGCATATAACAAAGTAGAGAGAATAATATAATAAACCTGATGAACCCATTTTCTGGCTGAAAGAATCATCAACTCATGGTTAATCTTGCTTCATCTATATGCTTTCCATTTTCCTATCCCATCCTGGATAAAAGAATCCAGTTTTACAGAAAAAAAAGATAAGAAGGAGGAAATGTCCAGTTTTTTGATCCATTCTGCCCACCTTGATGATGACTTCAAGATGCCCACCCTTGCACTTGGCTCTACCAGCCAGGTGAGCTGTGGGCTCATACACAGACTTGAGAAGGGCAATTCCACTGGATTTCAGGAAAACTTACTTCTTCCATTCCAGCTTCTTCTTTTCTGAGTCATCACAGACATCAGTTCTAGAGGGTAAGTTCTAGAAGAGGAAAATAATGTTCGCAGTTAGAATTAAATATACCCAACAGAGCTACATAATGGAAATAGAACTTTTTTTTTTCTACAGGCAGCTTTGTAAAGTGCTTGTTTCTGCCTCTTCTCTTCAGTCCTCCTAGAGAAGGTGTTAGAATCTTATCTAAGACTGAATGAAAAGATAGAATCAATCTCATTCCTTGTCATAGAGTCAAGCCAACATGTACAGAAAGGGGCATTAGTTTCATCTCTCTGCCATTGGACAAACACTTGAATTAAGAAACTTCACTCATTTTACAATAATCCCGTAGGGAAATTTCAGGACATAGGACAACATGTACTCACTCCCAGGAAATTCTGTCCCTTTGAGCCAACTTTTCTTATTCTAGTTCATCAGTTTCCTCTTTATCTGGTCCTTATGTTCGTAAAGAAAAGCCATGTACTGTGCATGCAGAAGAATCTTGTATGCCCTTGATAGACACCAGTCCTGCCTAGGCTTTTCCAATATCTTTCCTATTCCTTTTTTAGGGATTGTTGGTTTTATAAATCAATTCCCCAGCAATTTTTATTTTGGGAGTGAGAGTGTATGTGTGTGAGAGAGCACCAGCAGGAGAGGGGCAGAGAGAGAGAGAGAGAGAGAGAGAGAGAGAGAGAGAGTGAGAGAGAGAATCCTAAGCAGGCTCTGTGCTGTCAGTGTGGAGCCCAACGTGGGGCTCAATTCCAGGACTGTGAGATCATGACCTGAGCCGAAATCAAGAGTTGGATTCTCAACCAAATGAGCTACCCAGGTGCCCCTTTCCAGCTATTCTTTAAATCTCTTTGAATCTTTTTCACACTTCCGCATCCCTTTTAAGGTGTCAAACCCTAAACTGGGAAAGATGCTCCAGAAGGAATTGAGAATGGAAACAAAATAGAAAGCTTATGTTCTTTTGTTTAAGACTAATGTGAGTTATCGCCATCGATAAAGATCAGCTGTTTTTGTTGTTGTTTTATAAAAAAAAAACCTGGACAAAATAAATGTTGTAGAAAAGAAGAAGAAAAGAATGTACTCAAGGTGTAGAGTGCTTATCTTGGTTTCCTTGGAGAGCATTTAAAAAATAAGTCTGGTGGCATCTTCACAAGTTCCAAATATTTGGTGGCAAGAACAGATAGAAGACAGGAATTCCTCCATCACTACTGCCATCATTAGATCTTAGAATCATCACAGGGATTGGCACACCTTTTCCATGAAGGATCAGGTGGCAAATATAGTTGTGTCCCCTTATAGTTGCCTCCCCTTATCCAATAGGGGAGTGTATTCTAAGACCCTTCAGTGGATGCCTGAAACCATGGACAGTACCAACCAATCTCTGTACTATGTTTTTCCTATACATATGCACCCATGATAAAATTTAATTCATGAACTAGATACAGTAAGAGACTAACAACAACAACTAATAATAAAGTAGAAAATTATAACAATATACTGTAATAAAAGTTACGTGAATGTGGTCTCTTTCTCAAAATATCTTACTGTTTTGTAATCACATCTTCTTGTGGTAGTGTGAGATAATAAAATACCTACATGATGAGAAGAAGTGAGGTAAGTGACGAAGGCACTATAACATAGTGTTGGGCTACTATTATTTTTTTAAGTTTATTTATTTTTGGGAGAGAGAGAGAGAGTGAGCGAGAGAGTATGCAGGGGTGGGGCAGAGAGAATTCCACACAGGCTCCAAGCTGTCAGCACAGAGCCCTTGTGGGGCTTGAACTCACAAGCTGCAAGATCATGACCTGAGCTGAAATCAAAAGTTGGATGTTCAACCAATTGAGCCACCCAGGTGCCCCACATTAGGCTGCTATTGATCTTCTGATGATATCTGCTTCTAGATATCTGCTTCTCGATTGTCTGCAGGTAACTGAAATATTGGAAAGAGGAGCTGTAGGTGGGGAGTGGGGGGGGGGGGAACTACTGTATTTAGCCCTTGTGGGCGACATGGTCCCTATTGCGGCTACTCACCTCTGCTGCTGTGGCCTGAGGTGGCCCTGCACGATATGTAAATGCATGTGCCCAGCTGGTCCAATGAAACTATATTTATGGTCACTGAAATTTGAAGTTTATGTTTCACATTCCATGAAATTCTTTAGATTATTTTTTATCTGTTAAAAATGGTAAAAACCATTCTTATCTTGTAGGCCATACAAAAATAGACTGCTGCCTTGGATTTGGCTTGCAGATTGAGGTTTGCCTTTCTCTAATCCAGTATCTTTTTCCCATGAGCCCTGGTGAAAAGGAAGCATGAGGTAATAAGAAAGATAATTTGTACCATTTTGAATTTTTTTACTGCAACAACATTTAAAAACAGGAATGACAGATTCTTATTCTTTGCTTTGAGCAGAAAACTATGTAGGGACCCTAAAAGATTTTAATAGGGCAGGGTTAGGTGGGGCCTCGCCTATAATCTCTGCCTGATCAGGGATCCCATCTCATGAGATTCAGGGTCCATGATATATGAATATTGACTAGACTCTGAGGATCCACAATTAAGAATCACAATTTGATAAAAACTTATGTATCAGCCTATAAATTTATTTACATAAAATATCGTGAAATTATAAACAGTGAATTACATTAATTACATAATTGATTCTGTTCATGAAAAAAGTTGGAAATGTTCTGGAAGCTTTAGGGCTTAAGGTATTTATACAGAGCTTCATTATAGTGCAACTTAGTAAGAGATCTTTCCCTGGGTACTTGTGAGCCAATACCTGCCACGTATTACTGCCTAAAACATGTCCTGCCCTGTCTGAAGCTAAGCCTTGAACATTACTGTTGTGAAAAAGTAACTGGGAATCTTATTGGTGTATTATTTCTTGCCTAGTTCACTGATGATTTACTGAGGGCCTTTTATGACTTTACAATGTGACAGAATGATAGTACATGACATGCTTTAAATAAGCTTGTATCATTTAATCTCTTAATTTGCAGTTCAGAACAAACTGTAAAACCATTTTGTTCTTGGAAAAGTAATCGACTTTGCTTGAGCGGAGCCGGCTGATATCGTGTCCTAATTTTGTAAATGTGGAGGCTGAATAGTCAGTTCCCAGACAGGTCTTTGAAAATAAATTGAATTGCAGTAGAGAATTTTCTGACAATTAATAGTAGTCTCAGAACAATAAGCTTATGTTAGGTAAAATCCATATAGACTTGAAGGATGTGGAATTTGGGTTGGAATGAATACTCTTTCAATTATGGGATAGATCATCATCTTATGGATAGAAAGTCAAATATTTAACTATCACATAATACTTCCAGGTTCAAAAGTTGAGAGAATTCATTATTAAAAAAAAAAAAGATGTATCTACTCAGAAACTTTGTTGGAAAGCTGTTATGAACTGAAACACTTAGTTGTATTAAATATTGAATCATAATAGGAGCACCTGGGTGGCTCAGTTGTTTAAGCACCCAACTCTTGAATTCGGCTCAGGTCATGATCTCATGGTTGGTGAGATCAAGCCCCATGTCAGGCAGAGCCTGCCTGGGATTCTCTCTCTCCCTCTCTTTCTGCCCTACGGAGTGTGTGGTCTCTCTCAAAAATAAATGAATAAACATTAAAAAACCCCATTGAATCATAATAAAGATTGGGCCATATCAGAGAACTTCCAAACACTGATGCAATGTGCCAGTTGAAGGAAAAGATAGGATTTAGGCCAATGGTAGCTGTGACTGAGGATTGGTCCTCTAGTCCCGTGATTTTCAGTTTTTTTGGTGTCTGTCTTCCTTTACAATCTTAAAACAATTGAGGATCCCAAAGAGCTATTATTTATATGTATTTTATCTACTGATAGTTAAAGTACTAGAAATTAAAAGTGGGAATTTTTAGTTTAATATATTTCCTTATGAATTCATTTAAAGAACGTGAACAAACTCATTACATGTCATAAATAATATGTGATATGTGTTTCAAAACAAAAATTAGTGAAGAGAGTTGTACTGCTTTACATTGGGGCAAATCTCTTTCTTGTCTAGCTTAAAAGAAGACAGCTGGATTTTCACAACTGCTTCCTACATTTGATCTATTGTGATATCACTTACTACGAAGTCTTTGGAAAACTCCACTCTATATTTATGAAAGAATTGAGAGTTGAGAGGCAATATTATCCTAATTACTGTCATCAAATAGCTTTGATATTTTAAACCATATGAGAAGTTCTCAGAGACCCTCAAAAGATACCTCAGGGTTCCCAGACCGTACTTTGAGAACAGCTGTTCTATGTGGAGGGGATAGCATGAGCAGACTACCAGATACTTCTCTTGAAATGCATTTTCTCAGGTTCTTTCCTAAGTTCCCTCTCTAAATGTCCTAGGTTAGCCAGCACACACCCATGTTCTCAGTTGGCCTTTGGTTTGGCAAATGTCCATGCTGTGCACACCTCACTCCTGAGCCCTCACCTATGGGGTTCACTGCCCATGGAAGCTTCCACTAGTATGTTACATGGGTGCCTCAATGTGTCTAAAGCTAGACTCCTCCATGAACATCTTATTTTCCTATTTTAGAACACATTGCAAATAGGACTAATATATACATTGTCTCTCGTACCTTGTGTTACCGCCATACATAGGTGCATACATACGTACAAGGACCGGCCTCAGTGCAAAGTGTATTTCTTACTGTAAGTCCTGGTCAGATAAGTTTGGAAAACACTTTCTCAGCAGCCCTCTAACCACTTCTATGTTGTCAAAGACAGCTTCTCCCCTGACCAACCAGCTCCCCAAACAGGTCAAATTAGTCTCAGCTCTCTGGAAGCTTTAGGATGTTTTCCTTCCATTTGGGTTTCTGCTCATGCTTTCTGCTTCTACAGTGATCCTGCTTTTCTAACATTTACTAGGATAATTAAAACTCTAATTTATTTTAATCTAAAATTAAATATTTAAGATTTAACTCATAGATTGCCTTCTAAGCAGTTTCTCTCTCTCTCCACCTACGACTCCTTACCTTAGTCTTCCCCAGGGTTATCTCAACATTCCAGCTGGGACTGGTGCAGAATTCAAAGCACTATATTATATCTGTTCACCTGTGGGGTGTCCCCTCCTTGATTGTTGCCTCCTTGACACCAGCAGAGTGTTTTTATGTGTAGATACAGTGCAATTCTGGCACAGAATAAGCTCAATGCACTTATGTTAACTGAAGTCATTGGCTATGACCTCAAAGAATCTTGAAGGTATTTTTTTCCCTTTTTTCAAAAATGGAAGTATAATTGACACATAATGTTACATAAATTAGTTTCAGGTGTGCGATACAATGATTCAACAAGTTTATACATTATGCTGTGTTCACCACAAGTGTAGCTACTGTCTGTCACCATACAACATTATTACAACACCATTGACTATATCCCAAGTGCTGTGCCTTTTACTCCTATGACTTATTCATTCTGTAACTGGAAGCCTGTATCTCCCACTCCCCTTCACACAGTCTTCCCAACCCTCCCACGTCCTCCCCTCTGGCAACCACCAGTTTGTTCTCTGTATTTATGGGTCTGTTTCTGTTTTTTGTTTGTTTGTTTATTTTGGTTTTTAGATTCTACCTATAAGTGAAATCATATGGTATTTGTTTTTCTCAGTGTGACTTATTTCACTTAGCATAATATTCCCTAAGTCCATCTAGGTTGTCACAAATGAGAGGATTTCATCCTTTTTTATGGCTGAGTGATATTTCTATTGTATATATATGCCACATCTTCTTTATCCATTCATCTATTAATGGACACTTGGGTTGCCTCCTTATCTTGGCTATTGTAAATAAAGTTGCAACATGCACAGGGGTGCATATTTCTCTTCAAATTAATGTCTGTATTTTCTTCAGGTAAGTGCCCAGAAGTGGAATTGCTGAATTGTAAGGTAAATCTATTTTTAACTTTTTGAGGAACCTCCATACTATTTTCCACAGTGGCTACACCAGTTTGCATTCCTACCAACAGTGCATGAAGGTTCCCTTTTCTCCACATCCTTGCCAACACTTGTCTTTTTGATACAGGTGTGAGATGATAACTCATGGTGGTTTTGACTTGTATTTCTCTGATGATCAGTGATGCTGAGACTCTTTTCATGTATCTGTTGGCCATCTCTATGTCTTCTTTGGAAAAAATGTCTTATCAAGTCCTCTGCCCATTCTAGAAGGCATTTTTGATGTCTTCCTGTTTCTCATCCTCCAAATGGAATAAAACAATGCTACTCCAAGGATGGAAGGGGGAGCTTGAGCACAATCTTAAAAGTGCCTCCTTATTTTTTAAACATTAATATGGGATATGTTGCCATGGCATTTTAAGGACTCTGATGGTAGCACTGAGAAAGTAGGGGTGTAAGGCAGTCGAGCATGCTTATGCTCTATGCTAGCTCCATTTGAGCACGCCCTCCTCAGACAACCTTTCTCTGAATTCCCAGACTTGATCAGATTTCTAATTTACTGCCTCTTACTACTTTTTACTTCCAGCCGATAGCAGCTATGACACTTGCAATTGTACATTCATTTTTGTGTTTATTTGATTAATGTCTCTCTATAGTCATTACAAGTTTCTCACTAGAATCTATGTTCCATGAACTCCAGAATGAACTTTGTTTTTGTTCTGTCACATACACAATAGATGTTGAAGAAATTAATGATGATGAGGGCACTTAGCAGGCCAAAGAAATGGCAGTTACACCAAGTGGGAGGAGGAGCCAGTCTGAGAGGTACAAATACCAGGCTTTCTGATGGTTAATTTTGTGGGTCAATTTGGCTGGGACTTGGTGGCCAGATAGCCAGTAGTTATTCTAAGTGTGTCTATGAAGGTGAATATGGACAAGATTAACATTTAAATTGGTAGACTTTGAGGAAAGCAGATTGTCTTTCATAATGTGGATGGGCCCTATCTAATCAGTTGAAGGCTTAAATAGAGCAAAAGGTCATTCTTTGGGCAGATGGCCTCTGGCCTTGAACTGCAACATTGGCTCTTCCTGGCTCTCCAGCTTTACAGCCCACTCTGCAGATTTTGGACTTGTCTGTCTCCATAATTGCTCGAGTTAATTCCTTAAAATAAATCTCTTCCTATATATATATGTATGCTAATGATTCTGGTCTTCTAGAGAACCCTGACTAGTGCAACTGTGAAGACTCTGCAAGTTGTCCTGAGGCATTGGGTTTCATCCTCTCACCTTGGCTCTTCCTCTGAGGGAGTTGGTGCCCGTTCACAGGGCTGTGGGGAGTAGCCATGTCAGCATGACTCATATTCCTGGAGCCACACATTTATTCAACACTTTGAGGGGGGAAAAACTACTTATATATTAAAACAAGCATGGGTATAACATAAACTAGAATTCAAATTGTGTATATGTTGGAAAAACATAGCAGGGGACTTCAGGGACACGTTGTAGAGGCAGCTGGCAGATTGGCCCTCGGCCAGTAGACACCCTTGGGGTGTGTGGATTCCTCATCTTTAGTCTCAGGATTCTTTAGTATAATATTCTGTGAGCAGGGGAAGAGAAAGGAGGTACTTAGAGTGGGTTTCAATGACATTACCTTGTAAGCGATGTGGAGACTCCACTGGTAGTGGTTAGGGAGAACCCTGGAAAACAGGGCTGGCCACAGAGCAGAAGAGAGACCTGGCAGAGCCCATGTGGAGGCGGAATTCCAGCTCATTCTTTCAGAGTCAGCTTAGTGTCACCTTCCCTGAGTCCTTTCCTGACTCTAGTGAAAATGAGTTTGTTTGCCTTTCCTCTCTGCTACCCAATTACTTGTCTCGATTACCATGCCTCTAACAAGGTATTATGGCTATTTGTTCAAAAGTGGGTAGCAGTAGCCTGGGGGATCTTTGAGTGCATTTTCTGGGTTGTGTTTTCCTTAATTCTCTGGGGCTAAGCCCAGAGCCCAGCAAAAGGCAGGTGCTTGATAAATATTTGTTGTACCAAAGACTGAATGACTAGCACTGAATGACTGGCACTGTCATCTGCTGAGATAGGAAATGTCAGAAATGAGATGAATTTAAAAAAAAATACACTAAATTCACACATCTCCCCTATCTTTTTATTATTCTTGTCATTTATTGTTATTCTGGTCAAATGATTTCTTTTCAAATATATCAAAAATGTAAAGGTAGCTGAGTTTGTGCAGTCTAAATTACCACTAATTTTGAGTTAGCAAATTCTTAAATAAGAATTTTTAAATAAAGGATTTACTTTAAATTTAATTTGTTCTCATATATTGGATCATATTGAATGTTTGAAATAATATTCCCCTAGAAAGTGGTAACTCACTGTAGTAGATTTGTAGTACATCATTTTAGTGTAATCTTCTTAAAGTCTTGTGGCCAATTTTTGTTTTTAAGTTTATTTATTTAACTTGAGAGGGAGGGAGCGAGTGTGAGTGGGGGAGGGGAGAGAGACTCCCAAGCAGACTCCGTGTTGTGCTTCAATTTGGGGCTTGATCTCACAAACCGTGAGATCATGACTTGAGCTGAAACCAAACGTCAGACGCTTAACTGACTGAGCCACCCAGGCACCCCTGTTGTGGCCAATTAATTGAAATATTTAGTTGCATTACCTTTAATCTTGGGGTGGTCCACAAAACCCAAGCAAAGACATTATAAGACAAAACTTAGCGTCAGAAGTAAGAAGTATATTCCCGGTTTAAAGAGAAGGGATATGTCATCCTTTCAGTATAGCTAATTGCCATATGCATCTGTTTTCAGGGTTATCATAGACCAAGTGTTTTGGGGGTGGGGCATTTCTTCCCTGCACCCTTAAGTCACCTTTCAGTCTTAGACATTTAATCCGGGCAGGGTTTTACATTTGAATGAGAAAAGTTGTGCTTATCAAGTTTCCAGATATTCTAAAAGTTAAAGACTATTGTGTGAAGGCAGGTGGCATTGTGATAACAATTCAGGATGGGTCAGGTTCTGATCCATGACTCAGCAACTCTGCACTCTTGTGTACTAACGTGGGCACCTTTTTAAAGACACATGCTGGGGTGTGGTGAGTGGAAAAATGCATGGTACTTTTAAAAAGGCTGTCTCTGTGTTGTTTCTTAGATTTGAAAAAAATTTCCAATTATAGAAATATTGAACTCTCTTCTGTCCCTTCATATCACATTATTAGGATGTCCCTTTATAACATAATAGGATCTTGTTACATTTCTTTTTTCCTCGTTTTTTATAAAAAAGTATAGTCTGGATTCAATTGTCAAATGTATATTTAACATACTAATGACAACAAAAATGTCTTATTTTAAAAGGGGGAAAAAAAAGAATATTAAGTAGAATGAAAAACTCTGAAGAGGATTTTACTCAATTATTCAAATATCTTTGAAAACAGCATGTCTTTATATTTGAATAAAATGTGTAGTGGTTTTTGCAAAGTACAGTATTTATGCTTATATTAAATTCAAAAAAAGAAGCAGAGGAAGAATGGTCACAGCGGGAGGAAGCCACCTGATGCCTGTTGGGAAGGTGCCAATCCCATGGAATCCCCAGCTTTTTCCTCCTGTCGACCTTCCTCCCTGCACTCCTGGTTCAGCAATGATAGAGGCACTGTAGGACTCAAGGCCCCAAGGGGACAACCAAGGTCCAGCATCACCAGCAAAGGTAATGAGGATCCAGGACTTGCTTCAGATAAAAGGAGGGAAATGTGTATCTCCAAAACCTTGGGGGGGGGGTGGTCCAGACACAGGTGTGACCCATCCATTTGTAGCTCTTCCACATTCACCATGCCAAGTAAGGCTTGCAGCAGAATATACTAAAGGGTAGCATCCAACCCCACCGCTCCCCCCCACTCCCCAGCCAGAGGTCTCAGAATGTCCAGGTACAAGAGAAAAATTCTCTAACGGCCTGATCTGCAAGGGAAGCCATGTTAGATTTCTCTCTAAGACAGCCTGACTGTACATAGACTTTGTTCCAAACCAAAGCCTGATTTATGGCCCTCCACGCATGCATCCAACACCTGCTTTGTGAGTGAGTAGCCTAAAGGAACACTGTCTTGTCCTTGAGATATCAATCAATGCTCCTGCTCTCTGCATTTGTTGAAATAAAACTCATATTTCCTGCCTGTATGCTAATCTATAATCTTTTGAGCTTTTACAAAATGTAAAAAAGTATATAACCCTGTAAAAACTGTTCATTCTCTGGAACACTTTCTTCCCTGTGAAGAGTGTATTTCCAGAGCAGCTGTCCTAACCTAGGCTTGAATACAACCCTCTATTTTCTTTTTCTATTTACCAGAGTCCTCTCTCTGGTAAATTTGCATCGACACCAGTGACTGTGTCATTAGTGGGACTTCAAGGTCTCAGTGGGAAAATTGGTAAATGGTAGAAGAGACACACATTATAATTCTGAATGTGCATCAGAAGAAGATCTTTATGGGTTACAGGAAATACA
The DNA here is from genome assembly GCF_007474595.2 of Lynx canadensis. Lineage (NCBI taxonomy): Eukaryota > Metazoa > Chordata > Mammalia > Carnivora > Felidae > Lynx > Lynx canadensis. Next base: position 53,180,802 of record NC_044305.1, on the reverse strand, counting down.
AGGGCTAGAGAAACAAGTTAACAGCACCATGAGAAGCCGTTAGCCAAAGTCAAGAGATAGAACATTCTACAGGACAAGTGACCTGATTTCTCCAACAAATGGAAGGTTTGAGAAAGAAAAAGGTGGGTGTGGGGTTAGTTATAGAAGAAAAGAGTACAGACAGGACAACCAAATTCAACACATGGACCTTGTCTGGATCCCGCTTCAAATAAACCAATTGCAAAAGACACTTTGGAGACAAAGGACATTTGAATATGCACTTTGCAAATGAAATAAGGGAATTTTGACAATTGTGTCAGCTGGGATAATAGTATGGTTATTGTATTAAAAAAATAATCCTTATTAGTGAGAAATGTATACTGAACTATGAAATTATCTGTATAAGATTTGCCTTTAATATATTCCTGGAAACATGAGTGGGAGGAATAGAGGAACCACGATGACAAAATGTTGATAATTGTTCAAGCTGACAATGGGTAATGAGGGTTCAGTACACACTGCTGCTGATTTCAAACCACGTAAGCATTAAACAACAGCAGCAGAACCCCACTCGCTCTCGCACATTAGCAGTTTCTACCTTCATGTTTGCGTGTTCATAAACACAATTTCTGACATCATCAAAGTCACCATGTGAACGCCATATCTGGATTTAATTTCTTAAATCTACAGAGACATCCAGGAGATCCGAGAGTGAGGGAAATGAAGAGCATTTGTTGGGGCGCTTGGGGGTGGGGGAAGGAGGACCCCATCACCAAGGACTAGAAATAGGAAATTGAGTTCGACGTGGTGGAGGGAACTGGAGAAAATTTCAGATGACAAGCTGTTTCGAGACGGAGAAGGTCACAGATGTTGTAACTCAGGCTGCTCCCAGGAGCACTTTCCTGGGATATTTGTTCACAGAAGTCAGCTTCAGAGTGTGCAGAGGGGTTGTCTGCCTTCAGAGACTCCTAGCCTAGTGCCAAGTCAGGGAAACAGGAGACAGGCCCCCGGGCCAGAGACTCCATGATCCCAGCCATGAGGACCCCTATGGCCGGAAGAGGGCTTGAGATGCGCCCTCCTAAGGGTCACTGCCTACTGCCGGGGCCCCAACATAGTAACAAACTGCCATTCACTGAGCTCTTACTGAGGACAGGGTAGGATGCTGAGCTCTCAATGGTCCAATTTCCATGAAGATCTAGCACTAACATGACTTTGAAAAAGGGAGATGAATAATAATAAAACAGGACAAAAAAACAAAACAAACAAACAAAAAAACCCCTCAAGTTCTTTAATAACTACCTTGTACGACATTACAGGTGAAAGAAATAGGCCTTTTCGATTGTTTCACCATATTTGAAGTCTTCATTTGGGTTCTAGACAAGTCTTCCAGGACACACACTCACGTGCACTCACAGGACACTCGCACATATGAGCGTGCACATGCACTCACAAAGATACAGTGGTCTTACTGGATAAGGAAAAGGAGACTGCAACTTTCCACAGATGTTTCCTGATCTAACTAGGTCAATTCTCAGTATCGTCCTCACTTTGAACACCGCGTAGCTCCATTTTAGTAGCACCTTTTGAGGTTGTTATTTTATATGTAGATGTAAAAAATTCATGTGTTTCTCCCAATTTTATGTTCTCTGTGTCGCTTTCTCCTTCCCTCTCTCCCTTCCTTCCCACCTTTGCCCCTCACTGTAGAACTCCCCACAACCCCCTTCCCCTGGCACTTAGCAACATAGCACCTGGGAAGAAGCATTGGCATCCATTTACATGTAAGCTGAGTGCTGCTCAGGACAATGGGTGAGTGCTGGCAGAGAGAAGTCTTCACATCCTCAGGCCCTTGGGGAGGGAATGCTGTACAGCCACCTGTTCACTCATTGCATTTTCCTATATGAGGAAGAGCAGTTGGGATCTTTACAATAATTGTTCCCATGCCTGGACTGTTAGCATGGCTCAGCATCTCCCATGCATTGGTAGTTGCATGGTTGGCCAGGTGTGAGCCAGGCAGCGGAGGTCTCCAGTTGTGATACAAGACTTGGGGGTATCACAAGTCATTTCTGGGTCCCAGGCATCATATACACAGATACGTGTATGGCAGTCAGCACGTATGTGTGCAGATTTGATGAGTTGATAGGGACCCAAACAATACTGATAACTTCTTGCAAGTATGCATGTCCCATGGATCCTGCATCAAGAATTCCTGCCCCCCTCCATTATTAGGATCCATACTGATTAGGTGTGCCACTTTTGTGCTTAGCTTTCAGTGAACAGAGCAGCCCGCCCTCATAAATCAAGCTGCATATGACAAGATAGAAGGGAAAGTGACAGGATTTGCATTATCTGCTGGGAGGCATTATAGAAAGGAGCTTAATTAGAAACTGGGAGTGACAAGGAAAGAATACATGTTTTTTTCTTTCTTTATTATTGTTGAACCCAGCTTCCCCTTCCATATGGGAAAGTACACAGGCAGTATGCCTTAGGATTGCTTAAAGTCCCATCACTGATACATGGGTAGAAAGGGAAGACAAAGGCAGGAAGATCATTTGCTGTCTTCTTTCCCAAATAACTGCTGGGTGGTTCGGTATAAATCATATTTATGGGTGTCATTAGAGCTGGAAAGGGTGAACGGGCCTCTGGGCTCTGACTGGGCAGAACAGTAAGGGGATATTTGTAAAAATGCAAAGTGAAACTCTGTTGACTGTTGACCTCTCCACCCCCCACCCCAAAAGGAAAGAAGACAAAAATACATCGATCCCATGTAAAATGGGACTTTCTTTAATAGGAGAAGGAGGAACAGCAGGTTTTCACAGAGGAGGTAACTTTCAGAAGCCCGGGTTGTTATAAATATAGTTTCCCAATTGTACCATCAAGGAAAACACACAAGTATTTGTATGTGATAGGCTTAAAGGGACTTATGAGGCCTGGGTAAATTTATGGCTTTTTGAGGGTCTGTTCTCTGGGCAGCTGTTGGGCGGTAACTCAAGTGGTGTCTGGGCCACAGGTCAGCACGTACACAAAGCAAAGCGTGACAGGGCACCCTGCCATCTGCGATATTTCATTAGATACATAAAGACATCAACATAGTGTGATGCTTGCAAATTCAAAAACAGACTCAGTAAGGAGGAACTCCGATCTCAGTTGATAATAAACCAACACATGCTGACCATTGTGTTAAAAAAGGTAAAGGAAACAGCACTGTTTCAGGTGAAGAAAAGGTGCCTAGAAGAGCAGCAGTGGTATTTGGACATTCCCGGTCATGCTGGGGTGCCAATGGCAGGGCCAAAGGGGATCTTCAATTACTACAAACACAGCCAGGCCTTGGCACTGAAGCAGTGCCTTTGAATTTCCAGACTTTAAAACCTGATCCGTTAAAGGGAAGGCAGGGGGCAAAAAGGTTTAGCAATAACAGCAGGGCTGAGGATGTGGTGGTTTGCCCCTTTGTCCCGACATCATTGGCTTGGCGTGAAATACACAACCACTGGCAATTTGAGACTAAAGGTGGATCGTTCTGAGGTCCCAGTGGAAATATGTTGATGAATAGGGTAGGTCTGATGCAAAGAGGCATGAACACTAACCTCAGCTAATTCCGGCCGGGTTGCCAAGCAAGCTTGGTGGGCTCCCTTATCAGCCGATGAAAACAGCTGAAATTTCCATTCCTTCTGTTGGATACCAAATGTTTATACAGACACACACATCCACATATTATATGGGTTTATGCATGTGAGTATGTGGGCCAAAGATAGGATTAGATAAATCAGAATCAGAAGGAATGATAGAAACTGGAAATGTGATTCTATTAAAGCAAGTTTGTGTGTGTGTGTGTGTCTATGTGTGTGTGTGTGTGTGTGTGCGTGTGTGGGTTCTTGTGTGTGTGTTTACGTGTCTCTTTGTGTTTTATTTTGCCATGTAAGGTAAAGCGGAACAAACAGTGGACTTTTAATCTTAGAAGACTCGGTTTCAGCCTCAGCTCCATCATTTCTAGCTGTGCATTTGTTGGCAAGTTATTTAAATGTTCTCATTTTAATTTTCTTCTCTCCTTGTTTGGTAAATTTTGTAAAGCACAGGTTGCAAATGTTTATTTGAATCTAATTAGTGTAATAACCTCTCCCACCCCCTGCATTATTTTCTTAAATCCCAACAATGTAATTACTTTCCTTACACTTAGTTAAGAAAAGTCAACATTCTTGGAGACTGTTTTCACCGCTTTATAATTTGGGGATGAGAAACCATAATCTAGCTCTTGGTTTAATTTCATCTAGCCTGTGTAGCTAGTGTTTAAATAAAAGAGTTCACACTTTCAACATTTTAAAGAAGTAAACTCTTCTTGTAAATTGGTTCATTTTAAGTGATTTTTAAAAGTATGGTAAATCGAAATAACACAAGCTTTACCCTTTTAATAAATTCAATGGCATTAAGTACATTCCCAATGTTATATAACACTACTACTATCCATTTCCAGAATTTTTTCATTATCCCAAATATAAACTCTACCCATTGAACGACAATTCCCCATTCCTCTTCTCCCCAACACAGGGTGAGATCTGAACAAAGGAGCTTCTGTCCTCTTGGAGTTTGGGACTCGGCAAGGAAATCTGTGGAAGTGTTCTGTTTCACAAACCTGAAAGCTCTCCAAATTGGGTTTTTGTGGAGGCTTCCTTACATAAGTGATTGATTCAATCATTGCCATTGGTGCTCAATTCAACTTCTAGCCCCATACTCCCTCCCTAGAAATCAGGATCAGGGGATGGGATTGAAAGATCCTATTTAAGGTTAGTTCTCCTGGAAACTTTCCCCCATCCTTAGATTTTCCCAAAAGTCATTTTAGTAACAAAACAAAAGACACAAACTTTAGGCTCTTATGTAGGAAATTCCAAGGATTTTTAGGAGCTGGGTTCTAAAAACAAGGAAGAAGATCAAATATGCATTTCTTATTACAAATCATAATATCATACCAGATAACCACCATTCTACTTTGTTTCTATGAATTTGACTACTCTGGGTACCTCATAGAAATGGAGTCATGCAATATTTGTCTTTGTGTATGTGTGTCTGGCTTATGTCACTTAGCATGATGTTTTCCGAATTCATCCATATCATAACATGTGCCAAAATTTCATTTCTTCTTAAGCCTGAATAATATTGAATTTATGTATACACATATTTTATTTATCTGTTCGTCTATTGATGGACACTTGGTTTGTTTCCACTTTTTGGTTATTGTGAATAACAAAGAGCCAGAAGCTAATGCTATGAACAATGGTGTACAAGTACATTAGTGTCCCCGTTTTCAATTCTTTTGATATATATGCAGATGTGGAATTGCTGGATCATATGGTAATTCTGGGTTTCATGTTTTGAGGAGCTGCTGTGTTTCACAGTGACTGTACCATTTTACATTCCCATCAGCAGTACGTTAGGGTTCCAATATCTCCACATCCTCACCAACATTTGTTATTTTATGTCTGTCTGTTTGTTTTTTACATAATAACCATGTTAATGGGTATGGAGTGGTATCTCATTGTGGTTTTGCTTTGCAGTTCCCTAATGGCTGGTAATGTTTAGCATCTTTTCATGTGCTTATTGGCCATTTGTGTATCTTCTTTGGAGAGTGTCTATTTAAGTCCTTTGCTCAGTGTTGAGGTGGGTTGTTTTTATTGTTGTTGTTGAGCTGTAGACATCTTTTATACATTCTGAATATTAATCCCTTGCTGGATATATGTTTTGCAAATATTTTCGCCAATTCCATGGGTTGTCTTTTTACTCTTAATAGTGTCCTTTGATGCATAAAAGTTTTTAGTTTTGATGAAGCCAAATATATATTATATATTATTTTGTTGTTGCCTGTGCTGTTTAAGTGTTTTTTTTTTTAAACAAGTATTTATTAGTTGTTTCTGTTGTACCTTTGAGAAAACAAAACCTTATTAAAAAACCAAATCCAACTGAGTTAATTTTAAAGATCTTAATTGGCTTTATTCGGTGATTCATGAATATCTGGTAGATAGAAGAGCTCTACTAAATGAACAATGTTTATAGGTAGGAGTGAGCAGAACAAGAAAGTTACCAGCAAAGAGTGGACTGTTTGTGGCAAAGTCCCCTTCCTTTAGGGGACAGTAGGGATCCATCAGGCAGATTACCTCACTAATGCTGACCAGGTGATTCCAGATTGACTGATGTAAGATTTCACTCTCAGGAGAGATTGAAATTATAATTAAATTAGGTATTAAGTCTTGGTTTGGTGACATGGGCTTAGCAGAAGTGACTCCATTTGGGGCCTATAGTCTCTTTCTTAACAATCTCTTTATCCCCATTGTGGTTGATCACGGAAGATCAGCTGTGTGGAGTGGTCTTGCTGATCTTGCCATTCCTAGCCTTCTTTTTGTGCACCTAAGGTGGCATAAATACTACTGTTTTTTCCCCCACACTTTAATTTGATACCAATAGTCAAGTGGAGAGTTTAGCTGAACAGGAACCATGACTATTACATGCTGGCATTTATGTTTTATCAACCAAACCAGTAATTTGATTTAATAGTACTCTTCATTTCATTCAAACAAAATATGAATAATTGTATAAGTAATAACATTTAGAAGCATGTGGGCATGTGTTGATAACTATGAAGTTGTTTTTTCATTCAGTCATTTTTTTTTAATCCCACTCGATTCTTTTTTTTTTTTAATTAAACTTTGGTATTCTTCAAGAAAAATAAAATAAAATCTTGGTCCCCGCTGACTGTCATTAACTTTAATGCTCATGTGTTTTCTTAGGACATGCAGTATTTATTTTTCCTTGAAAATAAATAATAAATTTCCCAAACTTTAAAGTAATTAGGATCTGATTACCTAACTCACCCCACACATATTCTTCAATTTCCCTTTCCCATCCTCTACGACCTTTCAGAAACTTGAAAAAAAAATTCTTTTGCCTTAGTTGAAAAAACAAGTACTTTGACTGAAGGTAGACCCCAGGCAAAGCCAATCTAAATTTTAATATCACCCACTGAATTACCCAATAAAAGTTAAACTCTGAAACACCGAACTCCTTGTTGTGTTTCAAAGTCTCATAAAATGTATACCAGTAGTTGTTCCCTGATCTTACCTCCACACTAAAAGAAGGGCATGGGGGCCAGTGTCCTGAGCTGTGCTATGGCTCCCAATGTCAGGGGCTGTGTATGTAGATATGTACATGTGTCATGATGAACAACAAACCCAAATTAGCATCTCTATTGAAGAAAGAACAATGTCCACATTCATGAGTTAAATTTTAATTTAGAAATTTATGGCCAAGTATCTGTTTCCTTATAACCATTAGTAAGTTTGTATTTTTATTGTTCTGCAGATGTGTTTGGATTTTAACAGTCTTATGTTTTGTATTGGTAAGCTAGGTTCAGCATATCTACTTTGATTCAATAACCATTGTTTTAATAGCATATGCCTGCACAACATTAAGAGAGTAAGCTTGAAAATGGAGACCAAAAAAAAAAAAAAAACCCCTCAATGTTGGAAGATGGGGTTTAAAAATGTGTTCAAAATGTATTTATTTGACTTTCCTTATCATGCATAAGAAACAGTACAATACAGAGAGGTTTACTGCACAGTGTGTGATGCTCCTGTATAGGTGGTGCAGATTTTGATAATCCACTAGGATAATGGAGGCTGTCAGCATGGGGCTCAGTGAAGAGAATGGGGGAGGGGAGTGGGATGGGGCAGAGGAAGCAGGTGTGTCCAACTCAGGCAGGCCATGTAAGGGACACAGCGTCTGGCCAGAGCAATGTGAAATCATTGTAGATTTCTGGTGGCAAAGTGTCGTGATCTGAAAAGACTGGGTTCTCTGCAGGGTTGAGAATAGGCTGGAAGAAAGGAAAATCAGGGAGACCTGTGTGGGGGCTCCCAGGTAGTAGAGACAGGAAAGGTGGAGTCTCAGCACTGGCTATGGAGGCTGGTGGGGTGGGGAGCAAGAGGGGGGCCAGTTTCTGGTTTACTCCGTTGCATAGGTCCTGGGACCAGTCTCAAAGAGAGGCAACATTAAAAGAGCAAGTTTGGAAGTGCAGCAGTTCATCACAAGTGGTTTAACCATGCCAAATTGGAGGTCTTGTGGGAGGCAGATGTGGGGGATGGACCTTGAGAGAGCTCCACCCCCCAGTCCTGGGGTCAGGGTATCCCTGGGGTGAGAGCCTAGCTCTGACTCTGGAACTTGGGTCACCTGTGAGCAATACTTTGCCTCTGTCCTGTTGGTCCTAGTGCTACAAGGGAGGGAAGACTGAACTTGAGCTCAAGGCTTTCTCACTGAAATCCAGCTTTATTCATTTAGAAACTAGTGGGGGTTCTTAGGCAAATCTTTTAGTGTTGGGAGCCTCAGTTTCCTCATCTGTAATCCAAGACTAGGCTATCTGCTGCTTTCTTGCCTCAATGCTTTAGACATGTAAGTTATCACAGAAGACAGAGCAAAGCAGAAAAAGCGTTTCCCTTAGGGTTTCATTCCTAAGACCTGGGTTCAGGAGATGACTGTATGGCCTCTGATGAAGTAACTTAAACTCTGTCTGCTTTTCCTCTCCTGCAAAATATAGAGAATGAGAGTTGTGAAGGGCTAATATCTGTTGTCGTGAGGTCAAATGATGCAACGCGTCAGAAAGTGATTTAAGAGCTCTAATGAGAAATGTTAAGTATTGTTAACACTCTCACGATTGTAAATTCTGACTTGTTTCTATGTGGCTGAAGGAAATGATAAATGATCCCCGATCTTTTTCAGGCTTTCCTGTGGGTGGTGACCGAGACTTGGAAGTCTGATGATCTGGAGTGTGGGTGTGGTAAATCCATTTAGTGCAGTTTTCTTTGAGTAAATGTAAATGGAGACTCATAGGCCAAACCCAAGAAGATATGGATTTTAGTTTATTCACTTCATGCTTTAATGGAATATGCTGGATCAGATATTTTATAGTAGCATCATGCATTCATAACATCTAAACACACTTTAACACGTAAATAACATGGTATTTACAAAATGGACAGCTTTTCGATATTAAATTTTGCTGGCGTTGAGGCATTTTTACCCTGTTTGCTTTTTTTGAGTTTGAAATATATAGATTTGAAATCTTGGTGAAGTTAATTGACATGGAATTGTTGTGATATATGTATATATACATTAATTTTGATATATTGTTCCCGAGAGGTACTTTTTGGTTTGATGCTGCTTCAATTTTCAGAAGGTTTACTGCTTGTCTATTAGTTTATTTCTTACATTTTTCTCCTCTGTCTTCAATTACATGGGGTTTTTTATCTTGTGTAAGGCATTTGGAATGAAATGTTGGAGGCCTTGCTCTATATCTCTTGACGAGTGGGGTCTGCCTGACAATTAATCAGAACACGGTGATCTGTTTACAACCAACAGCACTTCATCACACGTGCTACAGCATTCGGGAGAAGATGTGTTATGGTGTTCTCCGTTTGTCTCTGTGTTTTCTTTCTTCCATCCTCTGCGTGGCTCACCCAAGCCGCTTTTCAGCTGTCGCCTTTAGTTTGCTGAAATTTACATCAGAAGACGTTTTGCTTTTTGGTCTGTGTTATCACTTAAAGTTGTGACAATGCTCTTCTTGCTGGGACATCAGTTATCAATGATATTGAAGATTCAGGACAGGGCAATGGTTAGGAATATAGGCTTTAGAATCAGATATCCCTGTCTCTACCACTTATTGGCTACATGACCCGAGCAAGTCACTTTACTCACCTGGCAAAAATAGTGTGTGTTTGCACAGGCTTCATCAGCCTTGCCAATAAAGTCTTTGAAAACCTGTCCTAGACATAAGATATTAAAGTAAGGACTGACTGCTACAAAAGAAAACCCCCCAAATCGTTGTGGATTAACATAGTAGAATTTATTTCTCACTCAGTAAAAGTCCGATTGCTGGCTTAAGCTCTGCTCCATGCAGTCATTCAGGGGCTCAGGGTGATAGAATATTTGCCATCTTTGACATGTGTCTTCTAAGGTTATCCTGGGCGCCAGCCTTCAGTTAGAAGGTAGGAAGAGAGAAGGGAGGATCATGTGAGAAATTCTCATGGGATGGGCCTAGAAATGTTATACACCACTTCCATCCACTTTTCCTTTGTCACTTCACGAACACCCAGGGCAATCAAGAAGTGTAGTCTAGTTGTGTCCAACAGAAAAGAGAAATTGTTGGTAACCGCCCCCCCCCTCAGCATTTGCCACTATGGATCATATGAAAGAAAGGACATATGGCACTTGCTTTCAAGTTACAGTCTAGTGGAAGAGGTGAGAATAACACATATGAAGCCATCTAAGAATGATTATGTGCTACATGGTACAGCACTGACATTAGATGTTAGGGGAGTTGTGAGTGAAGACATCATGGTGGACTGGATTAAGTAGGAAGTCTTTCTGAAAGAGGTGGGATTTGTCATTTGATATACAATTTGAGTTTGTTCTTAAAGACTAGTGAGCTTTGGACACGTGGAGAGGTGGGGAAGCGTATTGGGATTCATTTACCAAGATAAGATAAAATTTATCCTGATGAATGCATTCATTTTTTATATGTGTACCTCCTGTAGGTCAGGACAGGAAAGCCAACAGAACACCAGTGGGCTGACAATGATTTTCTTAAGCCAGTATAAGATAAGCAGGTATATCTAAGTCCTGTTTGACTTGCATTCCCATGGCAAATATCACTTTGTGTGTCCACAAAATGCAGACACTAAAACGTTAATCTGGGTACATCCCAGAGATACTGTGAATGTGACTCCATGAACACAACCTACCACTTATTTGACATCATCCTTTGGGTGTCTGAAAGGCATCACAATGGTAACATGTTTAAAAAAAGGGGGACCTCTTGATTTTCTGCAACACCCAAACCTATCCCCCACCTCACTGCAGGGAGGTACTAGCAATGGGTTGCTCAGGTCAAAAACCTAGGAGTTCCCTGGATTTCTCCTGTCCTATCATGCTCCACCTACAATCCATCTGTAAGCTCTTCTGCTTTACCCTCAAGATACATTCTAGATGTAATTATGTCTCACCTTCTTCACAATTAAAACCCTAGTCCAAGATGCCATCAGTATGCTTCCCTGGTTCTGCTCTTGCCTCTCTACAGAGGATTCTTCATATAGCAACTAGAGTGAGTTTTTAAAAACTTAAATTAATTACTTAATTCCCCTGCTCTAAACTCTTCAATGATTTCCTATAACGTTCAAAATAAAATCCAAGGTTCTCACATGCAAAGAGCTAGTCTCCTGTCATTCTCCCTCATCATCAATACGGTCAATGCCCATAAAAAGCTCCTTGGGGCTTTTGCATTTGTGGTTCTTTCTGGGTGGTACCGTCTTCTCCCAGAAGTTCGTACAGCTTGCTTCCTCACTTCATGTAGATGTATGTTCAAATATCAGCTTCTGAAATAGGCCTTCCCAGACCTTCTCTCTAAGACTACCCCCATAGGATGACCTCTGTACCCCTACCATTTTTATTTCTCTTCCTGGCAGTAATCCCTTCATTTAATACACATTTTTCTACTTGTCTGTTTTTATCTTCCCCCCGGAGTCCATGAGGACAGAGCCCCTTGCTCATCATGTGCAGCTCTATGCCCAGCTCTCGGAACAGTGTGTGCGCAATGTGCAGCAAAAACATTTCTTCAGCGGATAAATAGATGAATGACATATTTGGGGAGAGGTACTGAGTGTTCTTAGTCCAAAACTTTGAAGACTACATTATCTTCCCTCTAGGACTGGAGGGAATGTTTGGGAAATGCTAATGATCTCAAAGTGCATAAAAAAACAGTCAAGTGATTTAAAATAGTGTTGGAAACTCTGGGTTTTCACCATAGTAGATCTTTGTGGTGGAGATCATAGGACGGATTCAGAATTCCTGTGTTCTGGTCCCTGCTATGCTTCCAAATGTATTTTTGTTACTTGAGCCTTACTTTCTTCATACTCAAAATGAGGGAGCTGATCTTCATGACCTCTTTGTAAGATTTCTACCAATGTAATATCTGTAAAAGGGTTTGAAGAGGAGCAGATATGATAAAACTTTATTTAAAAAGTAATTAATAAAATGTGTATTAGGCAGCAATTAATAAAGGAACCACTAAGAAACATTGTTTCATAAACCTATGGAAAGAGATCTGTTGCAGGGACTTGACCTTGAGCAACTGGATAAGCAGCCTCTGTAAGCCTGTTGACGTTGTTGCTGGTGCTGGACCTTAAACCACAGAGTAGGCAGATGGAAGGGAAGATGGATGTAAAGCAGGAGAGACAAAGGACAAGCTGGAGCCTACAGGGATACACTACACCTGCGGGTTCTCATTCACCCTGACCCTGATGGCCTGGGTCCTACAGGAGAAGTTGGCATCCTTCATTGTGTAGCTGAGCACACACCAGGCCCTGAATTGGAACAACTATAGAAAGATCTTGGGGGAAGGTGGGATGGTTTCAGTCCTGTCTGCTGCCCTAGGCTAACAAGTGACCTAGTATGTAAAGGACAATATGTACCAGCTACTAAATGGCTGCCACTTCACGTCCACCATCTGGATCTTGCATAGGAAGTTCTCCTGTGGCCCACCCTAACAAGAAACACATAGGGAAGGAAATTCTGGGAATAGAAGTCCTGCTGAACCAAGAAACAAATGCTAAATCCTCCTGAAATAGATTTATGATTACGTGAACTAATATTTTCAAGATTATAGAGGAGGGAAAAACTCTCTTTTGTGGGTCTTTCAGCTTTAGTAATCAATTTGAACCCATCAGTGTTGTAATAATGAAAGACATGCATTCTTTGGGGAGATGCTGGGGCATCCTAGCAGATGGATCCAGAAGGGACAGGGGATCATCTAGTCCACCCTTGGTGTTTGATTGATGAAAAATCTAAGGCCTTGGTAAAGTTCCATATCTTGTCCAAGGTTACACACCTCCGTAGTTTTACTTCTGGGAATAGCACTCAGAAAGAAATCTTGAGCATCGATTCTGAGGTCTTTATATTATCTCATTCTTACCCTTCAGGAATGCTGGGTGGGGGTATCCTCTATCCCATCATGGGATGAAGCTGGGCACACCTTATGTGACTAAGGACACACAGAAACTGCTGCTAAGGAAAAGTGGCTTGCCTTTCTTCTGCTGCAGGACCTCGTGTTCCTGGAGCCATGGAGAGAAGGGGTGGTGACACGGCCAATGGAAGAGGAGCGAGAATCACCTCTTTGTGTACTCTGTACTTAAAACACAGAAGATGGAGCCTCCCCCTGTCCACAGGCCCCACAGAATTTTATCCCCACACTCTAAGTTAAAAACAGAGCTGTAGGCCTGCTGGGGACTAACTCAGATTGGTATGAGGTGGGAGCATGATTAACAGCAGGGACTGGCAACACCAGTCCAGCCTATGTGTTTTGTGACTGATCAAGACTCCTGGAGTAAATGTTTTACCAACAGTTCGATTGGGAAGGTATTTTATTTTATTTTATTTTATTTTATTTTATTTTATTTTATTTTATTTTTTTAACATTTATTTATTTTTGAGAGACAGAGAGAGACAGAGCACAAGCAGGGGAGGGGCAGAGAGAGAAGGGAGACACAGAATCCGAAGCAGGCTCCAGGCTCTGAACTGTCAGCACAGAGCCTGACAAGGGGCTCAAACTTTTGAACTGCAAGATCATGACCTGAGCTGAAGTCAGACGCTCAACCCACTGAGCCACCCAGGCACCCCAATGTTTTTCTAATATTAATTCAAAAGCAGAATCTCCACACAGTAAGTGTGGATTAGCTTGTCCTTGTGAGATATTTTAGTTTTATTGGTATTTACCATGATTATTAACTTGGCTTTCATAACTATGGTCTTTTATAACTTCCTCAGTATGTAAGCACATAAGCTAAAACACTAACTGAAATTCCTGGAATACACAATGGCATAGGAAGGGCAGGAATTACTGGGGTTAGGCCCACTTCAGAGGCTGGCCCTCTCATCCTAGCTGAAGCTCAGGATGCCTTCTGGGTTGAGGTGGGGCAGGGACTTCCAGGGACGAGGGTCACTGAGCCACACACTGAGTCATTGTGTCCACTGCCGTGGGCGTGGGCAGGGTGTATTGACTGATGTTAACTGTCACAAAGAATTGTAAGATGTGGTGGTTCCTAAGGTAGCTCTGAAAGCAGCCAGTTAGCCAGGAATCTCACCAAATGCAAAGAAGGGACATCATTTCTCAACAGAGCATTCCTCTTTCAAGGGAGATTCTTTTTTCTTGTTTGTTTTTAATATGAAATGTATTGTCAGATTGGTTCCGTACAACACCCAGTGCTCATTCAAGGGAGATTCTTGTACACAAACTAGTCAGTTAAATGAATTAATGCAGACATAAACACCTCCAATCAAGGACAAGGCCTACTTACACAATGTCTATTCTGCAAGAAGTAGTTTTCTAGAGTCTCAACAGCATAGCAAACAAAACAAAAGAGCGCAACATCACATATCTACCTACAGCTTATTGTTAACTTTGTGATGGATTTCCAAGTGGGATGTTGGGCACCTTTTAAAACATCCACAGTCATTCATTTGGTCCCAATTATGACAAAGAATATACCAGGTAAAATGTTTACGATTTAGGCTATAATTGGTGGCCATAGATTCCACATTTCCTTCACTCAAAGTTAAGGGGCCTGATAGGAATACCTGCGTAAGACCTGAGGTGTCAAAAAAAAGTGGCTAAGAAGCAGGGTGGATTTATCCAAGTTTGGACAAAGTGACTGAACATAGAACCAATCTAAAAAATCTAGAGATCTATTTTATAGAAAAAGGATTCAATTTGATTGGTAGCCTCAGACAGCAGAATTAGGACAACAGGTAGAAGTTTGGGAAGGCAAATGCCAGCTCAGTATGCTGGAGCCATTTCTTACAGCCAGAATTGCTCAAAGAGCAATGTGATGGGGAAATGGTGAATTTCCATCATAGCACAGGCACTGTGTCAGCCAAGGTTCTTAGGTTGCTGGCAGCTGAAACACTCTCTGAATAGTTTTTAAAAATACAAATTAAACATAAATATAAATGTAAATATAAATATAAATATTGGTTGAAGTTCAAGTAGCCCAAAGCATCTCAGGAAAAGATGAATTAGGTCTCAAATCAGAAACCAGGACAGCTCCAGGGACCTAATTAGAAGAAACTAAGAAACCAATGGCTTATCTTTTCAGGGAGCCGCCTTTAGACTAAATGTATTACTTGGCTCAGTTTAAGATTTCAGTTCTAATCAGAAGCATGTGATTGCCCTACCTCAGATCACATGCCTTTCCTAAAGCAAGTCCACCTTGACTATGTCATGCAAGGCAAGAGAGGGTCATGAGTGCAGTTGTGTAAGGTTGTGCACTGCACAGCTCAGAGGTTTTCAGAGGTTTCCTAGAGGCTGTGCACTGCACAGCACATGTGCTGAAAGGGCTGGTTCTCCAAATCAGAATGAATGCTGGGGGGCAAAATCAACAGATAAACCAGGGTCATCATTTGCCAGAAAATGTTATAAGGGGCAACCAATAAAGGGTGGTTTATTTGGGAGGCTTTTGAACCCTGAAAGATTCTTGTAGGTAATGAGTTCTTTGGTCTTCTGATATTCTTAGCATATCATGAGAATCAGGGTGTTTGGGGTTGTTTTGTTTTCAAATTAAATTGAAAATGGAAACATAAATCTTTATATGTTGAGACCTTTTCCCATTACAATTGTCTTTTGTAATTCCCACCCTTACTTCATCTACTCTGGCCTCCTCTGGGGCTTTGGTTCTTTTCTCTTCATTCTGGAATGACATTGTTAAGTTGCACAATTAAAAAGACTAACCATCCTTTCTGAAAATGTTGTTTCTTGTCTTGATGATTTTTGCACCAATATACACATATCTTTCTATATTTGAAACATTTAAATTATTTTTATATGCTTTAAACTTCACTTTCAAGAATTTACTCACAGTTTAGTTATTTCCCATCTTTAGGGTGATATTCCATTTTTGACTTTGTAAATTCCTATTCAGTGGGCCTTGGAAGAAGAACGGAATTCAGCTGCCTCAGCAGGAACTGACAGCCGTCTCTGGTCCCACACAGTACCTGGTCAATAATTCCACAAACAACACTTAGCAGCTCCACGCTGCTGGCTAAGTGCTGGCATTGCATCAAACTCAGTTTTCTTTGTGAACGTAGACCTCCAAATACAGTGTTCTAAAACATTATTAAGCTCTTCCTTCTGGCAGTCCAATTTTGTTAGGGAGAAGTTGAAAACTTTGCCTGATGTATAATTCTGGTATTATATGTTGTGAAATACAATTACTTTTTTTTTCTTAAGAGCTGTACTGAGAAATAATTTGTATACCATAAAATTCAATGTACTGTTCAATGACTTTTGGTACGTTTACAGAGATGGGCAACTATCACAGTAAGTAAAGAAAAGAAAAGAAAAAACAAAACAAAACAAAGAAAACCCGAGACTGTTTTCCTAGTTCCTGCCCGTTGATTTGATCCTTGATAATCAAACACTTAGAGTTTATTCTTTTCACTGCGTGAGAGCAGACAAACATTGAAACATATCAAGTTACCTAAAACTCTTCTTTAACTACATTCTCCTCTGAGGATCATATGATTTTATTATGTAACATTCTGCAAGGACTTGTCATTCAGACCACTTACAGATTAATTAGCCATTCCCTGGATTTATATCTAATTCTTGTAAGTATTTAGTTTTATTTTTACTTTTTCTTTTATTGTTTTAGTTTTACTTTTTCTACTTCTGCTTGGTCTGCCTCTGAAAGGAACATCTGTGGTGATTTTTAAAGATCCTAGAACAATATTCTCCCTAAGCTGACACATGCGGAGCTCATGCAGTGTCTATAAAACATCCTGGGGTTCATTTTTAAGACCTTTGCCCGGGGTACATAGATAAAAGAATCGGCAGAGAACCAAAGTTCTGTCTCTCGATACAAGCAAGGTTGGAGCCAAGTCACAGATCAAAGAGGGAGAGAAGAAAGAAAATGGGCTAAGGCTCTGTTTTGAACTATCCAACTCTGAATAATACCAACTTCCTTTCTTGTAGATCATTGGCGTTCCATGAAAGGATTTAAAAGAGATAATTAAAAGTAAGTAGGCACTCCTTACGGCTGCACAGGATGATTTTCTCTTGGTCTTACATATTATTCTATCCTTGTGATCCTCAAAGATCTTCTTCCATGCTGAACCAGGTCCTATAAAAACAGATGGGAAAATCTAAAATCTTCCTTTAGGGTCTGTGTGTGTGTGTGTGTGTGTGTATACATACACATTTTTGTATATATAATATACATATACACACTGTTTTATGCATACATGAATATACACATATGAAAAAGAGACTATTAACAAACAAGGAAAGGGATGATAATTACAAAATTGAGGACAGTGGGAGAGCTAGCGAGATAGAGAAGAGCACAAAATTAGATGCAATGACTCTTAAGAAATAAGGTTTTGATTATTTATTTTATTATAATGCTTCATAATTTAAGTATATGTTCCCCCTCTCTCTCCAGATATATGTATCAACCATTATATAGATTTTCTTTTTTGTTATTTAAAAAAAAATTTTTAATGTTTTATTTATTTTTAAGACAGAGAGAGACAGAGCATGAGTGGGGATGGGGCAGAGAGAGAGGGAGACACAGAATCTGAAGCAGGCTCCAGGCTCTGAGCTGTCAGCATAGAGCCCAATGTGGGGCTCGAACTCGTGAACTGTGAGATCATGACCTGAGCCAAAGTTGGACGTTTAACCAACTGAGCCACCCAGGCACCCCTACATAGATTTTCAAGAAAGAATAATACTTCATTACCAACTAGCATTTATCCAAGCCATATTGTGAATGGTTCAATGTTAACACACTTGTTTATGTATATCACTGCATTATTTATTAAAACATTAAAAATATATATAGTTATCATGATTCCAAAAAAGCAATGATCAAACTCTACCATTTCTGATAAAAATGTTTAGTAAACCTTAAAGAAGGAAATTTCTTTAACTTCACATAGCCTGTCAGAAAACTGCAGAAAATACCATATTAATGGTGAAACACAGAATCATTCCACCAGAGCCTGGAATAGACGAGCTGCCCACTGTCACCAGTCTAATGGAATGTGCAGTAAAAAAGACAAAGAAATGAGGAATGATAATGTTGGAAAAAAAAAAAGAAAAATTGACACCATTTTCAGACAATATGTGATTTATGTTGACATTGAAAGGGAAACAATGAAATTATTCTGCAAGATGGTTGATTAAGATCAATGCATGAAAAGCAACAGCTCTTCTATACCCTATTAAAATTACCTTAAGATATGCTGGAGGGGCACCTGGGTGGCTCAGTCAGTTAAGCATCTGACTCTTGATTTCGGCTCAGGTCATGATCTCACAGTTCATGAGTTCGAGCCCTGCATTGGGCTCTGTCTGCATTGACAGTGCAGAGCTTCCTTAAGATTCTCTCCATCTCTGCCCCTCCCCTGATCTCTCTCTCTCTCTCTCTCTCTCTCTTTCTCTCTCTCAAAAATAAGTAAATAAATAAACATTATAAATAAAGATATGTTAGAAAACACATATAGTTATGAAAACCTATAGAAAAACCTGAAGAACTTTTTTGAAAGACCAACATGAAGGTAGTTAAATTTAGAGACATAGTGTGTGTCTGAATATAAATACTCAATATTTGTTTATCCGACAAATATTTATTTAGTCCATAGTGTACATCAGGATTCTTCGTACATACTAATGAAAATAAAATAACTCCTGCAAGCAGGCAGCGACAGATATTAAAAGAATTAAAAGGACATTGTGGAATAAACATAAGACAGTCAAAAAAGATTGGGAGTGCTGGATGGGGAAGGTGGGGGTTGCTATTTAAATGCAATTGTCATCAAAGTTCTTATTAGAGAACTGGTATTTTAGCAAAAACAGGAGCTATCTGGATGGGGAGTATGCAGACAGGAGGAAGCCTGCTCTAACAGCCCAGGGCAGAAGAATGCCTCCTCAGCAGTGAGCTGCAGAGCAGTGAGCATCCGCAAGTGGGGAACTGTGGTGACAGGTGGTGTATATTTGGCCTTCGCTTTGGGAGGGATGGAAGACCCTGACAGATTATGAGTACAGGACTGACATGCTCTAACTTGCGTTTTTAAGGAACCTCATTGGCTGTTATGTTGAGAAAAGACTCCACTAAGGGAATGACAACAATGAACCTAATTAGGAAGTCATTGCAACAGTACAGGGTATGACTGAACTGGCTGAGAAGTGGTCATGTTCTGGGTTTCTAGTAAAGAAATGGTTGAGGATTTGGATGTGGGGTATTCACAAAGAAGGAAGAGTCAGGGATGGACCTGATGGTGCTTATGTTTGGCAAACAGAAGGTGAAGTCATCATTTACTGAGGGCAAGACAATGTCTTGGGTGGGGAAGTGGAGGTCAAGGGAGAGTAAGTTGGATAAATGGGGTAAGGATGAATATCTCCCTAAAATAATCTTTAAATGCAATGCAGTACCCACCCTTATCCTAAGAGAAATGTTTTATGGAATCTGAAGAGCTGACATTAAAATTCATCTGAAAAACTGTAGTAAATTACAACACTATTTCGCACCAAACACATTTAAAAAATCTGGATGGATTCTTTTCCAGGTTTATTGAGATATAATTAGCATATTGCATAAGTTTACAGTGTGCAACTTGATTTGATGTACTTACATATTGCAAAAATGATTACCACCATAGTGTTGGCTAACACTTCCATCACCTCACATATTTCCATTTCTTTTTTGTGGTGAGAACATTTAAGACCTATATTCTCAGCAACTTCTAAGTATATAATACAGTATTGTTAACAATAATCACCATGCTATGCATTAGATCCCCAAAACTTAATGATCTTATAACTGAAGTTTGTACCTTTTGATGAACATCTCCTATCCCCCCTCTCCCCATTTGAGAGTTTTCTTCTTTCTTAATGTGGGCATTTATCACTATGAACTTTCCTCTTAGAACTGTTTGTGTGGCATTCCATAAGTCTTGTTATGTTGTGTTTCCATTTTCGTTTGTTTCAAGATTTTTTTTTTATTTACCTTTTGATTCCTTCTTTAACCGACTGGTTATTTGTTTACACATAGTTATGAATCTCCCCATTTTTCTCATTACTGATTCCTACTTTCATAGCATTATTGTTGACAAAGTTACTTGG
Organism: Lynx canadensis; assembly: GCF_007474595.2. Lineage (NCBI taxonomy): Eukaryota > Metazoa > Chordata > Mammalia > Carnivora > Felidae > Lynx > Lynx canadensis. Next base: position 53,160,626 of record NC_044305.1, on the reverse strand, counting down.
TTGATTTCAACCTTCTTAAATTTACTAAGACTTATTTTGTAAGCTATCATATGATCTATCCTAGAGAATTTTGCATGTGTGCTCAAGAAGAATGTGTATCCTGATGCTGTTGGATGGAGTGTTCTGTATATGCCTAATAGGCCCATTTGGTCTAAAGTATAGTTCAAGGCCAACATTTCCCTGTTGATTTTATGTTTGGATGATTTAGCTGTTGGTTAAAGTGGGGTGGTTAAGTTCCTTATTGCGATTGCCCTACAGATCTGTTAATATTTGCTTAGTGTATTTAGGTGCCCTACTGTTGGGTGCATATATATTTATGATTGTTATATCTTCTTTATGAATTGACACTTTTATCATTATATAAATGATCTTCTTTGTCTCTTGTTACAATTTTTGGCTTAAAGTTTATTTTGTCTGTTATAAATAGCTACTCCTGCTCTGTTTTGGTTTCCACTTGCATGAAATATCATTTAACTTAAAATCCTATGTAGTCCTTTAGCTGATGTGAGTCTCTTGCAGCATATAGCTGGGTTTATTTTTAATCCATCTACCCACTCTACGCCTTTTGATTGGAGAAGTAATTTATTTGCATTTAGAGTAATTATTGTTCATCAAGGACTCACAATGCCATCTTATCTGGATCAGTTAAAGAAGCAATTATAAAATCAAACTTAGGGGTGCCTGGGTGGCTCAGTTGGTTGAGCACCCAACTTCAGCTCAGGTCACGATCTCACAATTCATGGGTTCGAACCCCACAATGGGCTTTGTGCTGACAGTGTGGAACCTGCTTTGGATTTTCGGCTCCCTCTCTCTCTGCCCCTCCCCCATTCTCACACACATGCTCTCTCCCAAAACTATTTAAAAAATTTTTGAAAAAGTAAAATCAAAAGTATAGTCAAATATAAGAAAACATTTTTGTAATCTTGCACTAGATTACAGTGAAATTTCAGTAAAGTTTAAAAACACAGCAAAGTAGAAAATACATTACTTGCAATAAATATAAAAGTTAAAATATTATTCATATTTTGCAAATAATACCTACACATCAAGCAAATAATGCTGGCAGCCTCATATAAAATGATCTAAGAATATGAAAAAATAATTCACCAAAGTAGAAGTTGTAATAATGGAGAACTAATCATGAAAAGCCAGCCATTTTTCAATCTTAATGGAGAAATACAAATTAAGTGAGACGTGTTTTGTTTTGTTTTGTTGTGGAAGGCAAAATAAAGAAAAGAATAGGTATCATTCAATGTTGGCAAGAGCATGACAAAATAGATCATCTAATGAAACGTTTTGCTGATTCAGTTGGAAGAGCTCATTTTCTTTGGGTGAAAAATATGTTAACTGTTTATCGCTATTTAAAATATGCTTATCCTTTGATCTAGCAATTTCACCTGTAGAGAACACATTCTTGAGAAATACTCAGGCATTTTCGTTAATATTTCTGTATAATATATTCTGTACTATAAACATGTAGGTAAAAGTCTATATACACTAAACTGATAGTAATAGCAGTTACCCTTTGGAGAGGACAGGGGTCTGTACTGGAGTGGCAGGGGCACTGGAGAGAGTTTGAAAGAGCTTGTCTTTTTTACTCTCTGTTCCATTGTTTTTGTTGGTGGTAGTGCTGGGGATGATGGGGATACATATAATTATGATTAAAAGTACTAGTAGGTGGGAACACATATAAGAATGTTAATTGCTACCTTGAAATAGAACACCAAAATGAAACAACGGTAAATAATCTAGGTGCCCAATAAGAGTACAGTAAGCAAATGCATTATGGTGTATCTCTGTCATGCAATGTTGTGCCACTACTTTTTTAAAGAGTGAGATAGTAGGACGCCTGGTGGCTCAGTCAGTTAAGCATCTGACTTCAGCTCAGGTCATGATCTCACAGTTTGTGAGTTTGAGCCTTGCATCCTGCTCTGTGCATCCTGCTTTAGACTCTGTGTCTACCTCTCTCTCTCTCTCTCTCTTTCTCTCTCTCTCTCTCTCCCTCTGTCCCTCCCTGAATCATATTCTGTCTTTCTCTCTCTCTCTCTCAAAAATAAATAAACTTAAAAAAAAATTTTACATAAACAGTGAAATAGTGATGCTTAGTGAAAAATATTTATGAAATATTTGAGTGAAAATGTAAGTTGGATAATTCAATATGTTATATACTTCTTTTTTAATTTAAAATCTATATGAGTAATTACAAATTCATTTAATGACAAATAATTTTATATCTTTTTAAAATTTTTTTTTTTTTCAACGTTTATTTATTTTTGGGACAGAGAGAGACAGAGCATGAACGGGGGAGGGGCAGAGAGAGAGGGAGACACAGAATCGGAAGCAGGCTCCAGGCTCTGGGCCATCATCAGCCCAGAGCCCGACGCGGGGCTCGAACTCACGGACCGTGAGATCGTGACCTGGCTGAAGTCGGACGCTTAACCGACTGCGCCACCCAGGCGCCCCTAATTTTATATCTTTAAACATTGCTTTATATTGCTTAAATTAGTAATTTAATGAATATATTATTTAGTAAATATTAACATTGTTATCTTAAAATTTTTTTTAATGTTTATTTATTTTTGAGAGAGAGGAAAAGAGAGTGCAAGTGGAGGAGGGGCAGAAAGAGAGGGAGACACAGAATCTGAAGCGGGGTCCAGGCTCCAAGCTGTCAGCACAGAGCCCGGCAGCTCGAACCCAAGAACTGTGAGATCACGACCAGAGCTGAAGTCAGAAGCTTAACAGACTGAGCCACCCAAGTGCCCCAACATTGTTATCTTAACAACAGTATTTCATCTATCATTTTTGTAAACTTGTGCTCTGCCAATTATTCACATCTGAGGTATCTCTGGGACATCCACGCAGCATAACTAGAACATCATGTTTTGGTGGGTAGAACTTCTTAAATTAGAAGAATCATGATTAGAATAAAATAAACATGGCCCATGTGGGCTTGGACCTGTAAACCCAGTGTCATGTGCAATCAGTTTAATAAAACCTGATAATTTACCCTTTTTCCTGACAATATGCTATGTTTTAAAGGATTAGTTTTCCTTTCTGGAAAAAGAGCTACATTGGAAGGAAAAACATCACAGTGTCCTCATTAGAGGAAAAATAAAATTTAAAAAATTTAAGAAGTAAACTTGATTATATAAAATGATAATAATTGAGACAATAGATTAATATTTACTAACATCTTATTTTCTTTGATGTACTGGTATACATATGAGGAAATATATAAATGGGGAACTCTCATTGTAAGTGTAAGGTTTGAGAAAAATACTTGTTGTTTTGGAATATATCATACATATTTGAAAGATATCATTATTTAAAATTGTGACACCTTAGAATGTAGGAATAAGTTTAAGATGCTGTGACTGGTTTTCAAAGGAATATCTTCATTTTCTTTCATAAATTAAATTTATTGAATACCTGCCATGTGCAAATAAATTTTGTGAGTTTAACTTTATGTATTCAGAGAGGAAACTTAAAAATGTTTCATTCTTTGCAAAAAGTTTGTAAAGTGAACCTCATGAAATGTGAATCTATTGTTACCTCAGTCTACATTCTCAAAAGCTCTTCAGAGTGAGTATTCCTCTGCTTTGAATGTGATCTAGTGTTTAAATCTGCATTTTTTGGGGGGTGGGGTGGGGATTATAATAAGGTCCCTGAATGCAAATCAATGTGAATCATTCCAATGTTTGTAGAAACCCTGAAAATGTTGGACTGATTTAGACCCATGGGATGCTGGTCTCCGAAATGGTAATTTCCTAATGAATTTTCATGCAAAATTTAAGTCTTGGCCTTTTACTATAAATATTCACATTAGAATGGACTGTTTCCCCCATCACCAGGATTGATATATGGGACTACACTGACATTTCATCTCCAAGATCATAAATGAAACAAAATTGCTGTTATTAGCAATAATAAGTAACAAAAAGTATTAACTGTGTGCCAGACACTGTTCTAAGAGACTTACATAAATTAACTTAATCAACCTTCTCAACCACATTATCAAGATAATTCTTTCTGACCCTAGATGATTGAGGCAAAAGGTAGTATATACACTACCCACAGACAGTTAAAGGAAAAACTATAAAAGAAACCAACTTAAAAAACTTTCAAAGTATATGAATAGAAACTTCACAGGAAAAAAAGAATGTGAAATAGTTAATAAACACAAAAATAGCTTCTTTCATGAGTAATTAAAGGAATTCAAATTTATATAATGACCAGGTACTATCTTTCAGTTATAAAATGAGCAAAATTGGAAAACCCTAACCATACTGGTAACGGTAATAAATAAAAATGTGCACTTCAATTTAAAAGAAAAACTTAAACTATGTTCCAACTAGATACTTGAAGAGGGATTTATGTACTGGCATATTGTGTTGAGGAATTACACTCTATATTGCCCAAAGAGATAAGTATATTTAAGAGGCCTAGAGGCATATTGAAAGGCTCCAGATATGTCTAAATACACCAAAAGGATGAAATGGAGAAGTGACATTGTGTAGACATTATGGATGAAAGTTTTCAACAATTAAAAAAAAAAAAGGAAGAAAGGCTTTCAATTCAAATATATCTTAGAAATGTATCCTTTTAAAAAAAATGTTTATTTATGTATTTTGAGAGGGAGAGAGAGCATCTGTGTGAGCGGGGAAGGGGCTGAGAGAGAGGGAGAGAGAGAATCCCAGCAGGCTCTGTGCTGTTAGAACAGACCCCAAAGTGGGGCTTGACCTCACAAATTGCAAAATCATGACCTGAGCCTAAATCAAGAGGTGGACGCTTAACCAATTGAGCCACCCAGGCATCCCATCTTAGAAATATATCCCCACAAATTGGTACAAACCACAAATTTGTAGATCTTCTCTTAGAACTCTCACAGTGAAATTACAGAATGCTAAGAATTAAGTTCACATATTGGAAGACACAAAAAATGTAACAGCAATACAATCAGATTGACAAAATATTAGGAACAAAACCAGTTTATGTAGATAAGCGATATCAAAAGGTTGGAATAAAAAAAGTCAGAAAAACGTGTTAGTTAAAAGAAAGCTGAAAGAAATCTGATTTATTAAATTAAATGGAATTTAAGATAAAAGATAATGATAAAATGAAAAGCCATCAGCAAATAAAATAATTACAAACTAGCAAGGACATAGCTTCCCATTAAACAAGTGAAACCAGATCAAATTACAAGCAGAAACTGACAAATTCACTGAGTGGGAGACTTAAATCTCTCTCAGAAAATGGCAGATGAAATAATCAGAAGCATAGAAATACTTTGGTGGTTTCAACAACACAAATATTCTTCTAGATACATAGAAGCCCATAACTGACCAAAAGAAATAAAAGACATTTATTAAGAATGTGCAACAAACATCATACTTAAAGATAACATTTCAGAGGTGATTTTATTAAAGCTAGATCAAGGGGCATGTGGCTGGCTCAGTCAGTGAAGCATGTGACTCTTGATCTCAGGGTTGTGGGTTTGAGTCCCACGTTGAATATAGAGGTTCCTTAAAAAAAAATCTAAAAATAAAAATGAAAATAAAGCTAGAGTAAATCAAGATTGTTGATCCACTTATCTTCTACAATTTAGCATTCTGTAGGAGATATGCAATGTAATAAGACAATAGAGAAATATGAAGTTTTAAATAAGAAAAAGAAAATAATTTAGCATTTTTGCAGATGCTAATATTTTATAAATAAAAACTATAGATAGACACTTAGAACAAATTAGGAAGTTTAACAAGGTTGCTGAATGAAGAATGAATATACGAAATTAATAGTGTTACTATGCAACCAATTAGAAAATGGAGTATTATAGATATAGCATTCTCAATAGCAACACAAACTGAAAGGTAACTAAATCTTCAAAAAATAGCTACAGAATATTTTATGGAGAAAATTACAAAATAATATCAAACAACATAAAATAAGATCTAAATAAATGGCAACATATACATGAATGGGAAGGTTCAATTTTATAATGGCATCAGTTCTCCCTAAATTAATCCATAAATTGAAAGTTAAAAGTAATCTTAACAGGATTATTTGTAGAACGTGAGCAAGAGTTCCTAAAATTTTGTATAAGAATACATTTTTTAAAATCCTAACAAAGGACAAAAGGAGATTTACCATACTACATTAAAATATATTATAATAATCATTTCTAAATCATTAAGTATAGACATGCATAGTAGATAAATATGCTAATAGAGCAGAATAGAGAGCCAGTAACCAGACTCAAGTGTATAAATGATATATGATAGAGGAAGTATTACAATCTTTGAAAATAAGATAAACCATTTAATAAGTGGTTTTGCAAATAGAAAAAATGGTAGGACCTTTCCCATACCATATACATAATAAACACAAGATGGATCAAAATTTAATTATTTTTTAAAAATCCCTTTGAAATAATGAAAATAAAATACAGGGAAATATCTCAATGAGATACACAATATAATCATACAGGTAGAAATTGATGCATTTAACTGGGTAAATTTTTTAAAAATCTGTATAACAATAACAGCACACATAACATTTAAAAGGGACAGACATCAAGAAGATACATCAGTCGAAGGATTAATATTTGCAATTATAAGTAATCCATATAAATCAATAAAAAGTAGAAACTTGAGTAAAAATGCTCAAAGGACAATTCACAGAAGAAAAATCTAGAAAGACAAATAAAAACATGAAATGATGTTCAACACTTAAGAGTAATCACAGAATTCTTTCAGAATTTGACTGATTAAGAGAAGAAAAGTAAAGAAACACATAGAAAATTGAAGCAAAATTCTGCTCAATCACATCCATATAACATGTTATTCTATCAATAGCATATGGGAAGCATATTCACTGGTTTCCTTATATTGGGCCACAGAAAAAAACTTTAATGCAGAACTTCCCAATCAGTGTTCCACAAAATGGCTTACACAGTTACTGAGATATGGCTCCACTTAGTTATCCAGAAGACAGGCAATACCTGAGAAAGTCAGAGACCCCACTTTAAGGTAATGTCACCCATTTATCCGGTGTACCATATAAATGTTATCATTTCTATGTATGCAATTATGTAAAAATTATTGGAAAGTATTGCTTTAATGATTTCCAAAAATCTGAGATTTTACAGGTCACATTTTTTACCCAAAGAACAGAAATCAACAGTAAATATTTGTTAAAAATAGAAATATAATACAGTACAATACAATACAATACCTCTTGCCCCCAAACAAAACCAATAATAACAACAAGATTTAACTCTTAGAAATTCAGAACCCTGCTTCGAAATAACCTTTATATCAAACCCTTATGTATATCCCTTATAAGAGCTGAAAAAAATCCAAAAAGGAGATTACTTCATATAAACACTTAGGGAATGTAGTCAAAGCTAAAATCAGGAAAACATACATAGCTTTAGAAGTTTTTAGTAAAAAGAAGTCTCCTTCTTGATTATGAAGGACAGGTTGCTAGTCAGTTAAGAAACTTAGTGGAATCACCAAGTACCAAGAATAATGAGTGAAAAAAAACCCCAAAACAACAACAAGGCTCATCATCATGATATTTTATATTATGGATACAGGATAGAAAAGGGAATAGAGAAGATACTAAGAATCTCAGCAGTTAAAAGAAATAATAAGAATACTTTTCTAAACCACACTAAATTGAAGATTCCCTCTACATTCTTAAAAGCAAAATGATTTTCCACTAGAATGTCAGCTTAACAATCAAACAGCTGAGAAAAACAGATTAAAGATTTTTTTGATATGTGAAGTGTCTTGATGGCTCAGTTGTTTATTTTTATTTATTTATTTTTTATTTATTTATTTATTTATTTATTTATTTATTTATTTATTTATTTTATATATGTATATGAAATTTATTGACAAATTGGTTTCCATACAACACCCAGTGCTCATCCCAAAAGGTGCCCTCCTCAATACCCATCACCCACCCTCCCCTCCCTCCCACCCCCCATCAACCCTCAGTTTGTTCTCAGTTTTTAACAGTCTCTTATGATGGCTCAGTTGTTTAAATGACTGACTCTTGATCTTGGCTCAGGTCATGATGTCAGTTTGTGGAATCGAGCCCAGTGTCTGGCTTTGTGCTGACAGTGCAGAACCTGATTGGGATTCTCTCTCTCACTCTCTTTGCTCCTTCCTCTCTCTCTCTCTCAAAAATAAATAAATAGAGGCGCCTGAGTGGCTCAGTCGGTTAAGCGTCCAACTTCGGCTCAGGTCAAGATCTCAGGGTTCGTGAGTTCGAGCCCCACATCGGGTTCTGGGCTGACAGATCAGAGCCTGGAGCCCGCTTCAGATTCTGTGTCTCTCTCTGTCTGCCCCTCCGCTGCTTGCACTCTGTCTCTTTCATTGTCTCAAAAAAAATAAACATTAAAAAAATTTTTTAATAAAATAAAAAAAATAAATACACATTTAAAGAAAAAAAGTCTTTTTTTGATACATAATGATTCAAAGTTTACCTCCCAGGTACTCTTTCTTAGAAAAGTATTGGAAGATTTTTTCCCAGCTAAAGAAATATTAATAATATTTTTTTTAAAAGCAGAAGGGCAAAGGATCCAAAAAACTGAACTCTAAACAGGAAAGCATTAGAGAGAAATGACTAAACCACAACAGATTTAGACAGCAATTGGTCCAGCCTCTAACAGAAGAGAAGTCCACAAGAGAAGTTCTGGATAGTTGAGTCTTTATTGCTCAAATGGCACCACAGATGACATGGTAGAACACCTGGAAATAAATAAGTAGATTAGTGGAAGCTTCTGCAAAGGAAAAAAGGAAAATTATTAAATCAAGGAAAATCTGTATATGGCTAGTTTCTGCAGTGAACAATACTAACATGCTGGTAAGTATGTGAAATTTCTTTATTGACACTTAACCAAAACTGGTGGTTAACTATATTGAAGAGATAAGGGGGATATGTTGGGAGTCTAAATAAATACAATCTTTTTTTTTAATGTTTATCTCTCATTTTTGAGAGATAGAAAGCATGAGAGAGGGAGGGACAGACAGAGAAGGAGAGAGAATCCCAAGCAGGGTCCGCCCTGTCAGTGAAGACAGAGCCTGATGTGGGCTAGATCTCATGAATCATGAGATCAGGATTTGAGCCTAAGTCAAGAGTTGGGCACTTAACCAACTGAGCCAACAGCCACCCCCAAATGAGTACAATCTATATCATGTTTGCATTCAATAAAAATGTCTAAAAATTAATAAACCTAAAAGAGCACAATAAACTTAATAACTTAACGTATGGATGCAGCTACCAGAATAAGTAGCTAAATAGTTAAACATGATTGATGACAGAGTTTTGTAACAGGGACTAGGAAATACATGAGCACAACACTACTCTTGGTAGTGTTTTTTGGTATTATTGGTTTTAAACTTTAAAGGCTTATTTGATGAGATAGTTTGGAATCACAAAAAGAGTTTTTACTCACTTTTATCCCCCCTGCAAAATATTTGAGATTATAATTTAAAAAACATTTTAAAAGTTTGTAGATAGGTTACTTTAGCCAGGTGGTTCTCAACTGATGTGTTATCATTCTATCTTCTCCCCACTACAGACAACATTTTTTAAATTTCTGGGAAAAGTTTTTATTGTCACAATGATTGAGGGAGAACCATTGGCATTTAGTGTATAATGAGCAGGGAGGAAAAGCAGGCATGATAGACATTCAGCAAACTTTCAAGCTTCAAATTTTCCACCAGACATAATTTACTTGAAATATATCTATCATAGATATTAAGGGATGTTAATACTTGTTCACTAGTTTGGAAAAATTACACCCATGAACAACAGCGCCCCTTGTGGTAGAAGAATTGCAAACATACATAGACCACATACAACTCCTTAGATGTAGAATCTGAGTATTTTATATTTTTTGGTGCAGTTGTCTGTTAGAATGTACATTTTAAAATATAGGTTATTTTTAATGAAAGTATTTAAGAGATGGACTGAATTCCTTTCTCTTGCTTCAGGAATGCTTAAGAAAAATTTGATCCTTAGTCAACCTTTTTGTAGTATCAACACAAGGAATATATTTATCAGAGGTAAATGAGAGTCTTGCTGGGTTGCTAATTACTTATGACTCACCTGGGAATGTTCCTAAGCATGCCACTTTTGCTTGTTGAGATTGTTTATTTTTTCACCTGTAATATACTGTCAGCTACATTAAATATGGAAGTTGGGCACTTACCTATCCTTACCTGTGCTGATGTGATTTGCCTTCATTCAGCTCATTTAACTCATGGCTCAAGTTCATGTGCATACTGTGTTTGGACATGGGGTGCCTTCTCTGAGTGTCTGAGGCCTTCATAATACAGCCTCTTGCACTTCTTGTTCTATCTTGTTTTCTAAAGCCAAGTATAGTCAGTGCTGGATTAAACTTTTGCATCATGTAAATTTAAAGAATGATACAACCTAAAATCTACTGATGCTGCCTTTTTAGGGCTACACAGAAGTCTCTGGATGGTAAAGTGTGCATAACAAAATATTTGTCCCAAAAGGGAGAATTTGCCCTGTGGAATTGAAAGCCACAGTTATAAGTTATTAGATACTAATTCTTATGGAGTTTCTTGTAAAATTCAATTAAAAATATTAAATAAAATAATCTATTCATAATGAGTGGATGCTTAGTACGTAAGCACAATATTTATCGCATATGAATTTTGCTTTTATTAAATAAACCATATTTACATGTCATTCTCAATTTATGTATTTTGATCCCAAAGAATATTCTAAGGTTAATGAATTACAGAGTGTTAAAAAGTCAAATCAGTACTCATACTCCTTCAGTTTAAACATATAGACCTCTCTTTAATATTATAACACTTCAGGATGATAACAAAAATACATGAAACTTATCTGCCAGAAGGAAGAATTTTAATGGAAATGTAAAGAATTAGTGGGCAGGGCGATGAAAGTGGGAGTGTTGCATGGGATTTTCTGGGAAGTTCCATGAAAGGAAATAATTCAAGTGGAAGGAGTGTCCTTTTTCCTACCCTCCCTTTCTTCACTTGGTAATTCTTGACATCTGTAGAGAGTATATGTTTGGAGTCTTAGTAAATACTTCTAAGTGACCTTGAAGTTGTATACAGTGAGCTGGGGAGAGCAGAGCAGAAAGATAGAGCAGCCTCAGGAACAGATGTAGTTGTAAAGCTTACTGAGTGACAGTTTTGAGCTTATGTTACATGAGAAGAAAAAAGTAAAATTCTCATTTGTTTAAACCATTGTTATTTTGGGTTTTCTGTTACACACAGCTTAACTGAATCCTAATTACTGTCACCGCCCTCCCCATTCCTTCCTTCCTTTATAAAAAGTATGAAACCACTTATAACATATATGAGTCTGAAGGGTTAAAGTAAAAAAAAAGGAGAAAAAGAATTGGAATTAACATATTAAAAACCTGGAATAAAGGTTGCAAATAAAAAATGACACTACTAGTTTAAAAAATATGTGTCTACAGCTAAAGGATTAATGTATGTATTTATGGGTGTGAAATAGGATTTTGGATTGGCCACAAGTAAATTCCCCCAATAGCTCTTATTAACGTATACACTTCTCAACAGGGACTAGCTGTGATCACCAGAGAGAATATTTATTTTTCTTTTTGGCTAAAATGAGAGCTTTGATGGGCATGCTCTTGCTAGATGATTAAAACAAAAAACAAAAAACAAAAACCTTTCTGATTCTAGATCTGATTCTAGATTTCCTTTATGATGACCTCCTCCTGCTACCTGGTATGGTCTCCTTGCATCAGGAAAGGAGAGGCCAAATCCAGCTCCAGGACTTTAAATACATGTAAGAGTGTCTGAACTGGCTCAGTAGGTTAAGAGTCAGACTCGATTTGAGCTCAGGTCATGATCTCATGGTTCATGTGTCTAAGACCCAAGTCAGGCTCTGCGCTCAGGAATTCCGTCCTCTCTCTCTCAGTCCCTCCCTCCGCTCACATACTCTCTCTGTCTCTCTCTCTCTCTCAGAATAAATAATAAAAAAAAAAAACTTAAATGAAACGTGTAAAGCAATGAATATGCATGATAACAACATTCATGTACATTGACAACAATGTTGAAAAATACAAAATAAAATGCTTTCCAGTCTATTTTCAAAATGCCAGTTCCACTCTCCAAAGTAAGCACATTTTACTAATTTTGGGTTTGTTTTAAATTCTTTTGTGGTTATCAGTGTATTTCAAAATAATACATCTGTGCTACTGATTCATGTTTGTCAACTTTAGATAGTGTTCGTTGGCTCCCTACTAGGAATGATAAATGTTACCTTAAAATGTACTCTTTTGGAAGCACTTTTTTTGACCTTCTGATTTGTGCTTTTTTGATCTTTAAGAAGTTCTCCTTTAAAAAAAAGTTTATTTATTTATTTGAGAGAGAGAGAGAAGGGGAGGGGTGGAGAGAGAGAGAGAGAGGAAGAGAGATAATCCCAAGCAGGCTCCACACTGTCAGTGCAGAGCCCAACGCGGGGCTCAAACCCATGAACCTGTGAGATCATGACCTGAGCCAAAATCAAGAGTCAGATGCTTAACAGACTAAGACACACAGGCATCTCAAGAAGTCCTCCTTAAAGATTTAAGCCCTTCTCCTCTCCTGACCCACAATGATATCCTCTTCTGTTTTCTTTTATTCATTTTATGATTTTATGTTTCATCTTTAGGTGTTCATTCACCCAGGAACTGTGCTGGAGATAGGTGTTGGAGAGAGGTACAGTATTCTTTTTCTTCCACGTTTGTTTGTTTGTTTTACTACTGTATACTGAATAGTCTTTCTTCCCCTATTTGTTTTTGTAGTGCCATCTTTATGATATTTTTATTAGATTCATATATGTGTACATTTGCAGGTATTCATAGGTATGTGCATATGAGTCTGTCTCTTGAGCTATTCTATTCTACTGGTCTGGGCTGTTCCTTGGTCTAGTTATCTGTTCTTGCATGAGTACTGTGCTATTATTATAACCTTTTCAATATCTAGAAAGAGAAAGCACATTTATTTTATCTTCTTTTCCAAAATTAAGTGAGCTGTTTTAACAGATGAAATTAAGATGGGTTTTTTATTGAGATTGCATTGATTTTATAAATTAATTTGATGAAAATTTTACATCCTGACAGCCCATCTAAGAATGTGGAATAGATTTTCCTTTATGTCATTTAATACAATTTAAACTTTTACTCTATAAAGCCTTGGGCCTTCACATTTAAAAATTTTTTTCCTAAGTGTTTTATGGCTTTGTGATTATTGTCCCTAAGATCTTATTTTTAATTATGATTTTTTGTTGGTTATTGCTCTTATAGAACAATGCTGTTGATTTTTACAAGGTGATATTTTGGTATTTTGATATTTTGATATTATTTGGTAACTCACTGAAATTTCTTATAATCTCTAATATTTTAATTTCATTCTCTTCCATAAAAATAACAATATTATCTTTTTTCTTCCTCTCTTTTCATATCTTCTTTCTTTTCCTCTCCTTACAGTGTTGGCTAGGGCCATTGGTTTTAAACCATAATGGTAATGGTAAGATTAGATCTGATATTAAGGCATTAAGATATATGTATCTAAAGTTTCTCTATTAAGTATGATGATTATTGTAGGTATAATATTTGTTTATTTAGGGAGATTTTAGTCTATTCCTAATTGATAAATTTTCCAGTTTTAAATCATAGTAAATGATGAATTTTCTCAAAGGTTTTTCATATACTTCTGGGCAATCTCCATTGCTCCTCAGTATAAAATGGTAAAAACATCACTTTTTAACTACTCTTCCCTTCACCCATTCTCTCAGCTCTGTCATCTTTATATTTCTTTTGCATTGTCAAAATTTCTTATTAGTATTATGTTTGTTAATTAAAATTAAATCTTTCATAGTTTTGTTTTTCTGGTGGATCATAAAATTTGAAAACAACTAGAAACCCTTAAAATATTAGGATTATAAAATAATATTCACTCTAGAATGATTTTTTATGATTGAGTTCTAATATAAATGAATGTAAGCTCAATATGAAGCTGCAAGAGTAAGGTAAAATCATTTCTATGTGTCATTACATCTTCAAAATTTCTTTATGTTTATATAATGCTTTTTTGCAAAGTGCTTTGTTTTCCTCAATTTTATGATTATATATTTTTTATCTCCTATTTACAGAAGACACATCACATTCTTAATAAACAGTATCTTCCACATCTTAATTGTCGTGTCTAACTGTTCAATGGAGTCCATTTTTTTCTTCAAAATATTTTTCTCACATCTTTCTACCTCACTCTTAATTTGCTCTGATTGCTTCCTTTACCTCCCATTTATTTGTTATTCTGACGCATTTGATCATATGCTCATGCTTCTTGGATTCTCTAAATTTCTTCTTTCTTAGATTACCTTTTTGTTTTAATGGAATACACCTTGAGTGAAATTTACTAGGAAAACATCCTTATTTCTTGCATGTCTAAAATCATCTTTGTTTTGTCTCTACAATCTTGGTGATAGTTTGTTCAATTTAGATTTCTAGGTTTAAAATAAATATTCCTCAAAACATTGGAGGCATTACTCCATATTTGCTAGAATTAAGGATTGTTGAAGAAAATCTGATCATGTTCTTATTATCATTTCTTTGTAGAAAAGATTCCAATGTTAGTGTTCATATTCTTTTTATGAGACGTTACAATATTCATGCCAAAATGAAACTCACTGACATTTTGTTAGAGAAAATATCATGATTGAGAACTGATTGAGAGAAGAGGGTTTTTTAGACTTTGCTATTGCAGGTCTTACAGGGCAAAGTTATCTAATGAAATAATAAAAATTTGTTTATAAAGTAGATCTTTAAGAAATGCAAGAATATAATTTATCTAACAAGCATTGGTAAGGTCTTGCAGAGCAACAGTCCAAGTCCAGGACTTGATTTGTAAGTGAGAAAGTGAGCCTGGAATCAGTGGTCCTTGATCTTTTGGGGGGCGCCTGAGACATTTTACTATTTAATGAAATCTATTGATCTTCCTAGAAAATTGCAAATATGTACGTACAGAGATATTATGTTGTATTTCAGAAAATTACACAACCCCCTGAAGAAATCTATATTCACCTACCTATCCTTTTATATATCCTGGGTTAATGGATTCCATAATAAAAGTTCTGGCCAGACCCCGGATTCTCAAATCTCATGGATCAGCAGCACTAGGCTTACTTGGGGGCTTGTAGAGACGCAGATTCCCAGGCCTCATCTGACATTGCTGTGTTGCCCAGACTGTGGCCTGGGGATCAATCCATGATTCCAGTGCTCATTAAAGAAACAGAAACCGGGGCGCCTGGGTGGCTCAGTCGGTTGAGCGTCCGACTTCAGCCGGGTCACGATCTCACGGTTTGTGAGTTCGAGCCCCGCGTCGGGCTCTGGGCTGATGGCCCGGAGCCTGGAGCCTGCTTCCGATTCTTTGTCTCCCTCTCTCTCTGCCCCTCCCCCGTTCATGCTCTGTCTCTCTCTCTGTCTCAAAAATAAATAAACATTAAAAAAAAAAAAAGAAACAGAAACCTAGATGGTTTCCAACAGCCTTTTCATTTTGAGAATTTTATAATGGTCATGATATTTTTACTGAAGACCTATCTTAAGCAAATTCCAAACACAAAGACATGCATGATGCACTTCCTATTGTTATCTGACTTAAAATCTAGTTGGGACAAAGGGACACCCTTGGCAAGTTATATATAACTATAGTGACATATGATCTAACATATAGAAGAGGTAATGATTAAATTCTAAGTAAGTGGTTTCACTACCATCTACTGTGATAAGAGAGAGCCATCAAGATGGGGAGCAGGTGGCACTGGAGGCCCACATGAGGTGTGAGGACGAACAGTGTTGGAAACAGGACACGAGTGAGGAGGGCATGTCAGCGACTCCTGTGAGTCAATTCCCCACAGGGGAGTTATCTAAATCGTGCAAGAGTGCAAGAAAATGCAAGAAAAATGGACATGGTTGAAGCTGGACTCTGGCATGTCTCAAGTATGGAGAGGGAATCTTTTTCATACTTCAAAAAATGTTTATTCAGTAGCAAAATAATATATCACTACATATATAACTTTATTTCATCTACATGTATGGAATATAGGTTTATTGCAAAAAAGAAAAAAGAAATCATACGAGACAAAAATGTGTAAATTAGAAAGTAAAACTCCCTATGAACCTACCCCTAAAGACAGTCACTTGGTTCTGTCCATGACAAATAAACTGTTTTAAACATTTTAAAGGGAGAGAAAAAGAGTTTTATGTGAGCCCAAGCAAGGACAGCTGCCTGAGATACACAATCTTCAAAGAAGAGAGTGTTCTGGAGAAGGAACATTTGGGGCAGGATTATATATCTTTTTACATAAAGAGTTACAAATCATCATGACAAAGGACATTCCAAAAAGTTATAGGCTTTATCTTATGTTTTTAGCATGTGCAAGGCTGTATGACTTTAATCTTATAAAAACCAGGGAGGCTTTTTTGTTCTTCTTATCTTCATGTTTGGAATGCTCTTTTTTGGTTATTTATTATTTTTCTTAACAAAGCAGAAGTACAACGTGTGCTTAGGGCAGAAATACAAGCACTCGTTTTGAGGTTGTGCGGAGTCATTTTGACCTTGGTAGATGTTAAAGTATAGCTTCCCCAGGAGCCGGGGAGCAGGGCCCACACACATTAAGAGTTGACAATTTCCTTTATCAGTTCAGAGGAAGATGGGTGAATCTGGGGTGTTTTTCTGGTCAGCATTTTCAGTACGTCTTCTCAGAACTTCAGGAATTGTCTGCCCCGGAGGTTTTCAGAGAGGAATATGGCCCCCTGAGCCAGAAGGGCACTGCCTTTTCCTGCATGGACTGCAGTAGGCTTTCCTGAAATATTTTGTTTGCATAACCCAGAACCCCCATTCCACACTCACTCCTTAATTTATCTTCCACAGAGCTGCATGTTCCCCATGGCCTCCCCAGGTTCAGGGTAAAAGCTAACATCCCCCTCAGGCTGCCAGAGGTCCAGCTATGCCCTCCCCTTCCACACTCTGAATCCTCCCCCACCACCACACTCCTCCCTGTGCTCTCCTCCCCTCCCCCTCCTCTTCTCCTCCTTCCCCCTAACCTCTGCCCTCTTCCTCTCCTCACCCTTCCCCTTTCCTCCTCAGTATATCCCTAGCAGCACAGGTCACCCAGTAGTCCCTGCCCTCACACCTCAAGGCCTTCACCTGTTGCTTTGGATGGTTCCTCCCACCCTCACCTGCCTGTTTTCACCCCTTTCAGGCTCTGCCCAGGCCTCATCTTTTCAGAGGTCACTCTTGACTCATTTAGGGGGATGATTTGCCCCTGCTGATTTGCCCAGACTGAGGGGATTCCTGAATTGGGAACTTTGGGTGTCAGACCCTTGGGAACCCTGTCCTTAGTCTCTGCTTGTTTTTCTCTCCAGTCCTGATCTGCAAAGGAGATTTCCCCTGCTTCTTTGTTTATTGCCTGTCTCCCTTCACTGGAATTATAAGCCCCATGAGAGTAGGGGTCTTGGTTCTGTTTATTACTGTGTCCCAGAACTTAGAAAAACACCTCACAAAAACATCAATATTTGTCGAACAAATAATTCAAATGGTCAAAGGCTTAAAAACAATTAAAAACCACTGTTACAGGCAATGAGGAGTCCTTACATTTTGGGGTCCTTTTTGAGAATATGAAAGGTCAATTCTCTAAATATACCTTTGTCCTAGGGTATTAAAGATTAAAAAGCAATTTCTTTTCTTTAAAACATTGTTGTTGTTTAAATTTTTTTACCATTGAGAGAGAGAGGTGGGGGGAGGGGTAGAGAGAGAGGGAGTCACAGAATCTGAAGCAGGCTCCCAGCTCTGAGCTGTCAGCACAGAGCCCGATGCAGGGCTTGAACTCATGAACCATGGGATCATGACCTGAGCCAAAGTTGGATGCCTAACTGACTGAGCCACCCAGGTGCCCCTATTAAGGGCCATTTCTTTGTTCACTTGGTCCAATCCCTCCCCTCCTGTCTCTTATTTACTTAATTTTGTAGAATTTAACTTAAACATTTTTGTGTGTCTGTCAAAGAAATGAGGAAACAGAAAAAGGAGGTTTAAAGATATGGAGAGAGTCGGTTGAACCTCAGAATCTTGATTTCGGCTCAGGTCATGATCTCACAGTTCGTGGGTTTGAGCCCCACACTGGGCTCCACACTGAGATTGTGGAGCCTGCTTGGGATTCTCTCCCCCTTTCTCTCTGTCCTTCCTCTGCTCTCATTCTCTGTCTCAAAATAAACAAATAAACTAAAAAAAAACAACAACAACAACAACAAAAAAAAACAAAGATGTGGAGAGAGAAGTCAGATTGGCAGTGGTTTTCCAAAACTGTGTGCCCCTGCGAACAGGGGGAGCATTCTGAAGAACCTGGTGCCTTCTGGACAGGGTGAGGCTGCTTTGGGATGTGGTGGTGGTCTCATTCCCCTGACAGGAGGGAGCAAACCCAGGTCCAGTAGCAGCCCATCTTCCTGAACAGCACATCTCGCAGAAAAGCACCCCTCCTTTCACTCTGTGGGAGTCATATATAACACAGACCGTTTCAAGATATTTGTCTTTCTTTCTTGGTCCCAGGGCTCTTTTCCTGCTAGATCCAACTCACATCCATTTTTTAGCTTCCTTGCGAGTGAGATAAAAAGTGCCTTGGGAAGCAGCCTGCACACTTTTATAAAAATAAACTTTTGTTTTTGATGCCAAAGTCTTAATTATTGTGGTAAATCTTCTAACCTTGTCAAGAAATGATGGTAGGAGACAGATGAATGGCTCTGTAGTAATTAGCTCATCGAAATCACAATGGAATAAGCCCTACACTTACATGCCTGTACCCCCCCCCCCCGCACAGCTCTAATGAGAAGATATTTATTTATTTATTTACTTATTTATTTATTTTTGAGGGGGGGTGGGGGAGGGCCAGAGAGAGAGAGAGAGAGAGGGAGACACAGAATCTGAAGCAGGCTCCAGGTCTGAGCTGTCAGCACAGAGCCCGACACAGGGCTCAAACCCATGAACCACGATATCACGACCTGAGCCAAAGTCTGACGCTTAACCAATTGAGCCACCCAGGCGCCCCCAAGAAGATACATTTAGGTTGCTCCCCAAACTGCTTTAACCTAAATATTAGGGCATGCACGTAACTGCACAGGGCAATTTTATCTGTCAGACCCAAAGTCAGAGCATTCCTTTGTGCAATAAAAAAGGTCTTCATTTTAGTGCCATCCTTCTTTGCCCTTTTCAGGTGTGGGAACTTTCACAGCTAGGAGAAGAGTGTGTATTGTGTGTACTTAATGAGCACTTGCTCACTCAGCCGTGTACAGCAAAGGAGGAGAAAGATTTTCTCTTTAAATCAAACCCGACTATATATATATATATATATATATATATATATATGATATGGAAGTCTTGAAATGGAAAATTTTGTCATCTTCATTATTTCTTACTGCCAGGAAGAGTCCACTGCCCTTCCTCCAACTGAATAGCATTTCACTAGCAGGCACAAAATAAAACGTGTCTGGCTAAAACATAAGGAAAAGACAGAGGTGGACACAGCTAATTGTATTTATGTCAGGCTTTGAGAATAATCAATACGCCCTTGCTTTATTATTTATGTCTGGCCCAGTATATACACACCTAACGCTCAATATTTTTCTTCGCTGGTTTTATTCCTAGAGCCCATGGAACTGTGTGGAAATGCCTCCTCAAAGAAGAGGAAAGGTTTCTGGGAATGCAGCACCAAAGCTTAGACAGACAGAGGGTTGTCTCCTGCAACCCCAGCTTCTCTTTTCTCCTTACGGCCATCCTCTGTTCTCGGCCACAGTCTGTTGGAAATTTAAGGGTCAGAGCACGGCTTTATGTTTTCGTAGTTGAGTTAATTCCCTACCCCAACATGTTTGTTCTCCTAACGTCCAGTTCCTCAGTAGGGAAGGGTTATTCTCTCTCCTGTTCAATGTGAGAATCACGTTGAAAAGTAAGGAACTCTTTCATATGAGGACCCTGTTTCACACAGAGGTGGTGTCTCCTAGTGGGGTCTCCGTGAAAGCGATGCTGGATGCCGATATCCACACCTCTGAGTGTGGGGCTGGTGGGAAGTCCCTCAGCTATGGCCCTAGCTCTGCTCAAGGCCTGAGGTTTCCCTGGCACTGGCTGCAGTATGGCTGCCCCCACCTTCACTGCCCCCACCCCCAGCAAATCCTGTCACCCACACCTTCCAATGGTTGGTGTTTCCCACTGGTCTAAGTGGTACTTGGGCATGGCATTTCTCTTCGGACTCTGACCTCTTTTGTGGCAGCTGACAGCTTCTAGAACCTTTGGACAACTCAGTCCATGGTTGCCTTCTTAGGACTATGTTGGGACCAGATGATGGAGGAGGCAAGAATTTATCCCTGATTTATGGTTCTGGAGAATGGACAGCTGGTGTTGACCCAGACCAAGCGAGAGGATGTATGCAGAATAGCAGATTTGGGATGAATCATTTGACTCCTACCTGCCTCTTGGGCCTTGGTTTGAGTTGAATCATGGATGCTCATTGCAAGGAAACCACTGGATTCCCAGGGGCAATAACCTGCATGGCTCACCTGGGGGTAGTGTAGTGTCACAACCACATAGCTTCCTGTCTCTGCTGTGTCCTGGCTCAATGAAACCTCCTTAATGGGCTCCTCCGTGGGGCCTCACATCTTCCCCATGTCCAATTTCAGTTCACAGAATGTGGCTCTGGATGGCTTATCAGTACAAAGAGTGCACAGAGGCCCCCGTTCAGAGACGGTGGGGCCACCTGGCTGCCCAGAGTGAGATGGCAGCCGATGCCAGGCCTGCATGCTTTTTTTTATACACCTTCGACACTACCCCTGCCCAACCTAGTGTCTTTAAAACTCTACTCATGCTTTCATTTCCTGTCCCTTCATTTTCTGCTCCTTGCCCCATGTTGGTTTTCAGCAGTTTTAAATGCGCTCTACTATTTCCCAGACTGAGTAGCTTGTCAGGAATGCCAGGGTTTGAATTTCATTTTACAACAGCAGCAAGTGGCAGACCTCAGTCACGATAAAATCCCTTTTCAGTGAGCACTTGCTCAGTGCCAGCCACTCTTCCAGAACACATTATTTCATTTAGCCCTCACAACAGTGCTAAAGGTAAAGGAACTTTTAGCACACATCTTACAGTGGAGGAAACTAAAGCCCAGAGAGATTAAGCAATGTGCCCCTAGCCACCCAGAGGTCAGTGGTGTGGGAGGAATTTGACACTGGCAGCCTGGCTCTGGACTCCTAACTACTACACAGCAGAGGGGCTCAGGGCATGGGAGATGAAATTTCAGTAGTCTCCATGTTTTCTGCCGAGGTTCACGCAGCCCTACAGCCAGTGCCGGCAGCCCCCTCTGAAACCTGGGTGGATGCACTCCTGCAAAGAAAGCCCCGCAGGAGCTCTGGCTTAGTCCTCGGTGCTGGCTCCTGAATTTCTTCCCTGCTTGTCTTTCCTCCCACGGGAGATCTATAGCTACTTATGGCATCTGTTCTGTATTCTTCCTTGCTGACATTTACGAAAATAATTTGTGTCACTTGTTAGTGCAAATTGGCTACCTTCTCTGAAGAGTTCTATCTTACTATATAAGAAATCTTTTCATACATCTACAGTATTTTTGGACGTAAAGAGTGTCTTATATTTTGCCTTGTTTTGTGTATTGCTTATTGCTATTTCCTTCGAGGAGGTAGTAAGTCTGTTAATCTTAAAAATAAAGCAGCCAGTCATTCTACCAGCAAACATGAGTTCATTCTGGAACTGTAGATAATTGCAATCTGAGACAAGCCAACTTAGGGCAAAACTACAGGCAAGTTCTAACAACAAAGGAGAAGAAGGCCCTTTTGTAAAGGAAAGTGGGGGAGAGGGGTTGGGAATGCTGTTATAAACAAACAATCTATTGGTTGTAAAATGGGAGTTGAAAGTATAGTCGCTTCTCATTGGCTGAGTTGTGACTATCTCTCAAGGGCCGGGCTGTTGCCAGTGAGAGGAGGAAAGCTTTCTTCCGCCTGCTGGGATAGTAAAGTGGTGGCTAAAGTAGTATAACCTTGCCAGGTAAGTCTTTTCCTGTGAAATCTGCAATTGGGGATGAGTGGTAGAGTGGGAGAGCTTCCCCTTCTGGCCTCCTCAGTCCACTTTAAATGAGGTTTCCTTAGACTAATTTCCACAGTTTAGTAGAGATATTGTTGAAAAATAAAATATGTAAACTATGTCCTGTACTTTGTGTGTAAAAGTAGCAATTTACAAAAAAAAAATAAATAAAAGAAATTGTTATGATATCAATTAATATTGACATCAACAATTAATATTAATATTGTATGGATAAAGAACCTCTTGGTATATTTGAGTAGGATGGTTTGTGACATTTATTTTTTTTTAATTTTTATTTTTTTAACGTTTATTTATTTTTGAGACAGAGAGAGACAGAGCATGAACGGGGGAGGGTCAGAGAGAGGGAGACACAGAATCCGAAACAGGCTCCAGGCTCTGAGCTGTCAGCACAGAGCCGGATGCAGGGCTTGAACTCATGGACCGCGAGATCATGACCTGAGCCGAAGTCGGCCGCCTAACGGACTGAGCCACCCAGGCGCCCTGGTTTGTGACATTTAAATCAAATTTGGTTATTTTAATATAATTGTATAGTATTTTGTGGTATTTTGCATGGTTCACCTAAACTTAACATTTTCATAGACTTTTGTGTTCTTCAGATTCTCAAACAGAATTGCTTACCAAGACTTTATAATTAGTGGGGCCCCTCAGTGTCTCAGTGGGTTAAGTGTCCAGCTGTTGATTTTGGCTCAGGTCATGATATCAATTTGTGGTATCACACCCTGTGTTGGGCTCTATGCTGACAGTGCTAAGCCTGGTTGGGATTGTCTCTGTCCCTCTCTCTCTGTCCCTACCCTGCTTATGCTCTCTCTTTCTCTCTCTCTCTCTTGCTCTCTCTCAAAATAAATAAATAAATAAATATTATAAAAAAGATTTTCCCTGTCCCTCTGCACCCCCCACTTATGCTCTCTCTCTCTCTCTCTAAAAAACAAAGAAAAAAGACTTTAGTTTCAACTAAGGAGGAGAGTGCTTATTTTATTGCAATTTCCTCTTCACCTATTTTGTCTCTCCAACTTGTTATCATCACAATAAAGCTGGATTTCTGTAATGCTGTGATGCTGGAAGTACAGTTTCTCTTTGAGATGGTGAGAAGTACTGTTTTTTATGTGTGTGTTATGGTTAGTTGGGAGATCCCACAGCAAAATAACAGCCCTAGGTGTTGAGGACTTCACAGGTCCCCTAGGTCCTGTCCCCAGGCTAGGGAGGTTGGAGGGAGGTTGGAGGGAGCTACCTCGGCCCTGGAACATGACTATCTCCACATGCAGGACCCATCTCAACACTCCCTGGGACTGTCAAACACACTTGCCACTTTCTTGTGCTAGTTTCCCCTCCACTTCCCCCCACAGACCTTGCGCTTTCTTGCATGCTAGCCCCTGGGCAGGCACATGTCAGCCCATCAGGCATGGTGTAAATAACATTTAAATGGCCCACTTCTCAGCTCACACACAAAATCGTTCATGCCAAATGGCACACAGCTATTACTTGACTTGCTGGTTACCCAGGGACGGTTACTTCATGATAATTTCATCAATCTGGACACTTATGAGCATGCATTTTTCTGTATTAATGTTATATAATAAATACAATTATGAAAAACAAAGATCCATGAGAAAGGTAGTTTCATGCAACATGAACTCACAGCATCCAAATGTGTTTACTCGGAAGGAGGAATCAAGCCTTACTCAGTGGAAGTGCCCAAATGTCTATTTGCCTACAATTTGGGAGAGCACTCTCTCCTATCGTTGATCTCTGACTCTGCGATTACTCAACTTAGCTCCAGGACTGATCCAGATCCAAAATTCTGAGTATGGTCAGTCTAAATAAACTAAAAAAAATATTATCCTTTCAAACTTTGCTGTGCTTTTCAAGCCAGAACTTTGTACCCCTTAAAAGGCAGTCGAAGTGCCATTGTGATTGTGTGGGCACAAAGCCATAATCTTTTTGTTTAGGGAGCTTGTTCCAAAAAAAGAAAAAAAAAAACGCGCCTAAACAAAACTCTGAGATTTCTATCACAGCTTATGAGGGATAATGATGGAGTTAACGTAAGCTGAGCAGGTTATGCTCTTTCACGTTTCATCCCAGAAATATTTCAGTTTTGAATGAAAACCAGTGGATTTGGGCAAACAAAGAGTGCCTGGATTCCTGAGCTATTATTAAAAGAAAAACGAATAAAGGCAGAAACAAGTCTAGGGAGCTGCCCTCACTGGATCTTTGATAAAAAGTAATATTAAAAAAAAAGATATGAGACTTGGCATTCAAAGAAATAAACATTATAATCTCAACATCTCAGATAAGAAATAGGCATTTTCTTTCTCGGCTTTGGGGAAAGTTAAGTTGCAAGTGGAAAACCATAATAGAAATGGAACCTTTTGATCTTTTGTTCTTCTTTTCCCCTTGTTCCTCTTTTCTGTTATTCTGTCTTTTTTCTCTCTGCTTTCCTCTTTCTTCTCCTTTCCAAATAAAGACCATTGCAATTTTGAAACTCTCATGTGAGTTAATAGCTAGGATGAATTCATAAACTGTTCTCTAGCTTTACCCTATCTGATGGGATCTGCTCTACTGTGACAAGAAAGTCAGGGAATATTTCCTGAAGCAGTGAAAACAAAAAATGATGTGCAGAGGTCTGAGGCCATCACCGTAC
The DNA here is from genome assembly GCF_007474595.2 of Lynx canadensis. Taxonomy (NCBI): domain Eukaryota; kingdom Metazoa; phylum Chordata; class Mammalia; order Carnivora; family Felidae; genus Lynx; species Lynx canadensis. The sequence goes on along the minus strand of NC_044305.1, from coordinate 53,135,819 downwards.
TGCCAAAGCTGCCCAGGGGGGTGGGGGGGAGAGGGGGAGAATTTCGAATTTTGCAAACCTATGGTGTCCCTTGCCTTGCACTTAGCTGCCCTGATTTATATAACAAATTATAGGGATTCCCTCCTGCATACAGGCCTCCGGTACCTTCCCCCTTCCAAAAAGCACATTATAGAAAGTAAATTCCTTGCATGTTGATTTGAGTTTATGAATGTGTTTAGAAGTTAGCCTGCAATTTTGCATGTCCCTGTTCAGGGGATTTTCTGCACCAGTGGACAAGTATAGAGAAGCCCAGAGCATTCTTCATAATGTCTGAGGCCATCTCTTGTCCTCTTATATCTGTCTTCAGAGAAAATAGGGCACCACAGCCAGGAGCCGTGGCTCTGGGTGGGGGCCAGCTCAGTGACCTTGGGAAGTTGGTTAAGCACTGTAAGCCTCCACATGCTCATCTGTAAAAATAAAGAGTGCTCCTGTCATGAGTTGTTGTGAGGCATAGAAACTATTTAGCCTGACCACACTGTGAGTCTCAACAAGCATTTGCTGTTATGATCCAGAGGCCACACCTTATCTCCAACTTAGTTGATAGTTTCTTAAATCCCCTTCTTCAGGAAAGAACAAGACTAAAATTAATGATGCTACATCTTTCTGGCTTTGACACATGGATATATTCTATTCCTGTGGACAATTTGCTTGTGTGTATGCCTTGCTTCCTTCAATTCTTTGCTCAAATGTCACCTTCATAGTAAGGCCTGTACTGACTATTTTATTTAAAAGTTTAAGTCCTACTACCTCATCCAATCCCATCCTGGTTCTGGCCCTGTCCCATACCCTGCTTTATTTTTCTTGTTGGCATTTATCATCTTTAAAACACACCATATAACTTATTTCTTTGTTAGGCTCCAGTCAGCCTTGCAGCATCAGAATGTGAGCTCAATGAAAGCGGGATATTTGTTTTTTTCCCCTGCTGAATCCCCAGTGTCCTGAAAGAGTAGCTGACAAGTAGTAGGGCCTCAGTAAACATTTGCTGAGTGGATGAAAGAAAGAAAGCACGCCCTTCTGACAAAATCTTGCTAGACAGTGAAGCTGAGACACAAGAAGTGATAGCAAAATTTTGCCCACCTTTCACCTCACCTGGACAGAATTTGGGTTTTAGAGAAGATGCAGCTTCAAATCTTAACTCCTTTAACCAGCAGTATGACCGGGGGCAAATTATTCAACCTCTATGAGCCTCATCTCTTTTGTCTCTAAAATGAAGACAATAACAGCCACTGACAGGGGGATGAAATCAGAGAATGGATTTGAAAGTGCTTGGCAGAGGAGGCTAGTAAAAATTCAAGTGCTTATTCTTTTACCCCAAAGACGTCAATAAGCCTAGAATTGACATGGTAAAAATTTAAAAAAACAATTTTTTTTTAAATGTTTTATTTACTTTTGAGACAGAGAGAGACAGAGCATGAGCAGGAGAGGGGCAGAGAGAGAGCGAGACACAGAATCTGAAGCAGGCTCTGGGCTCTGAGCTGTCAGCACAGAGCCCGACGCAGGACTCGAACTCACGAACCGCGAGATCATGACCTGAGCCAAGTCGGATGCTCAACCGACTGAGTCACCCAGGTGCCCCGAAATGGTAAAAATTCTAATGAAAATTCTAGTACTAGGTGCTAGGACAGTCCATATGCAAAGTTGGTTCATCAACACCAAAAGGTTCCCTGTTAATCATCTTTGAGGGGCTTGATGAAATAACACTGCAGTGGGCTGAATGGTACCCCAAGATGTCCCTGCCAGCTGTGAATATGTTACACTACCTGGCAAAAGTCATTAAATCATGGACCTTAAATAGGAAGATGATCCTTCATTATTCAGATGGGCCTGATCTAATGGCATGAGCCCCCCCCCTTTTTAAATTTTTTTTAATGTTTATTCATTTTTGAGGGAGTGACAGAGCATGAGTGGGGGAGAGGCAGAGAGGGAGACACAAAATCCAAAGCAGTTTCCAGGCTCTGAGCTGTCAGCCCAGAGCCTGATGCGGGGCTCAAATCCAGGAACCTTGAGATCTTGACCTTAGTCAAAGTCAGAAGCTTAACCAACTGAGCCAGCCAGGAGCCCCTAATGGCATGAGCTCTTAAGAGCAGAGAGCTTTCTCTGACTGGAATCAGAAAGCTGAGGTAGACAGGAAAAAGGGAAGAGTCTAAGTGTCAGGAGAATTGATCTCAGCATTGCCTAAGAGGAGGCTACATGGAGAAATGAGAAAGGAGTCAGCCAGCCTCTTAGAACAAAACCTGCTCTGGCTCACAGCCAGCAAGGAAATGCAGACCTCAGTCCTACAACCCAGGGACTGAATTCGGCCAGCAAACTGCTTGAGCCTGTGAGTGGATTCTTGCCAGAGCCTCCAGTGCAAAACACTGCCCTGCTGGCACCTGATCTCAGCCCTGCAAGACCCGAGGACCCAGCTCAACCCAGCCAGACTCTTGAGCTATGGCAACTGTCATATAATGCATTTGTGTCATTTTAATTGCCAATTGAATGGCAATTGGTCATGCAGCAATAGAAACATAATAGAAAAACCATTGTGGTACACAAAAATGAGTGCATGTGATTCTGTGTAAATGATCTATCAATAAAGCCGTTAAAAAAATCTCAATACAGCAAACATGTAAGATGTTAGTAAATGAGAATAGATAGATAAAGAACACCATGGAGGTGAACAGTGAGACCCAAAAAAGGATTCTGTAGTTTCTAAGACAGGCTGAGGTAGAGTATTTGAATTCTGGTATTTCCCATGGAGTTCCAGGTATAAACACACACACACACATCATGCCCTGGGCAGTGTGTGTGCATCTTTATATAGAGAGGAATGCACAGAGAGGAAAACAGGATTCATTGTGGAACAGCACAAAAGCACCACCTTACCTTTGGGAGCCGATGTTGAAACACTTAAGGTTGTGGAAGAAAGAAAAAAGATTCAGTAAAAGTGTAGTAGATTTCAGGTAATGAACAGAATATATAAGAGTTCATTACACTGTGCCCCTGACATGAGAGATGCTTGTCTGAATGTTCAGAGCTGGAGGCTTTGAGAGGGGCTGGTTTAGAACCATCAGGAGCCGTGTCTCTCTTCAGGCCATTCCTGGAGCCACCTGCCATATGCTATTTTGGATTAAGACTCAGTAAGATATATGCTTGCATCTGACAATATAGGTGTGTAGAGTGATGAACAGAAAGATTTAACTGCTATGGGGGAGACAGCAAGCTGTTAGTTAGTGCCTTTGCTCTGCAGATTTTCTAGTTTCTTATCTCAGAAGGGGTCAGCAGCTAAATTTGACTTCTTGTATAATTATTTTAGGTGAAGTCAAGTAGCCATTTTTGTTTTAGCAAAGTCTACACTGATTTTTTTTTTCTTCCAGAGAATAATTAAAAGGGTTTTATGAAATTGTGAACATTAATGCCTTGGGCATAAAATCATTTCTATATCATCATGAAAAGGTCTGTTTTTCTGATTGGCCTGTAACCAATATTGTCCTATCAGTTTGGCACAAACTGGAAATTGTAGGGAATTTTCTACATAACGTTCATTCACCTTTTTTCACTGTAGAACTGGACCAGCTCTGATTCCCTAATTCTTCCTATATGAAAACACTGTCTTAATCTTCTGATTGTATTGAAATCCTTTTGCATTGAACTTTGTTTAGAACAATTTGGCTGTGAGCTGGTTTTTGAAATATTCTTCGAAACACATATTTTTAAAAAAGATGGCAATAGCTGTTACTATAAGATTTGGCTTTTGCTCAAGAATGACCATAAAGATCAAGCAACTCCAGAACAGCAAATAAACCTCAAGCCTTGTCTATACTGTCCGTGTTCAATCAGTGGTGTAGTAGTGCTGTCACTCCCCTGGTTTTAGGTGTTTTACTGCAAAGATTGCAGGCTTTAGAGAGACACAGACATAGATTAGAATCTAGTTCTGTCACTTCCTAACTGGATGTTCTTTGGCAGGATAATTAGCTCGTCTGAGTCCTGGTGTCGTGGTCTGTGCCGTGAAGATTTACATGAGAGCAAATGAGAAAGCACCAGAAGTTCGTACTATTTCTCTCTCCTTGTCCCCAGGCCATTGCCATTCTAATCTGGCCTAAACTATAGTTACATTTACATTGAACCATCTATTGTTTTACTCACGTTCTTAATCATTTGCCCTTGCCTTTTCGACAGGGAGGGAATTTAAAAATTTTTAACTGTATATACTGTAAACTTGACATTTTTGTATGTGTTCAGTTCTTTGAGTTTTAGCACGTGCAGAGATTTGTGTGAATGCAATGCCATCGCCCAAGCAGATTCCTTTGTGCTGACATTTCATGGTCAAAGTCTCCCCCACTCCATTCCCAGGCAACCACTGATCTGCTCTCAGTCATTTCCCATAGTTTTGTCTCTTGGCCTTTTGCTGTTTTGTCTTTGAAAATGCTTCGGTTTTTGAGAATGTTATATAAATGGAATCATGCAGTAGGTAACCTTTGGAGATTGGCCTTTTTCATTCTTTGGGATTTCTTTGGGATTCATTTATGTTGAGTGTCTCTGTAGCTCATCCCTGAGGGCAATGTTATTGGATTCATTAGTAGTAGGGACAACATTGAAAGGAGGATGTTCAGATTAACTAGAGAATAAACTTTTCAAGTGTATCAAATCCTCCTGATATGCATGTAGACTTCTTCTTGTTGAAACTCAAATAAGAATATGCCAAAACATGAAATATTGATGGATTTCTTAAACTAAACCACAGATAACAAGTTGGTTCCAACAAGTTGGAAAAGATGAGTGCATGCTCTTCCTGGGGCAGTTTTATGTGATTTTTTTTTTTTTTTGACATTGAAATATGTGTGGATATGTCATGGAGCAGAGTGAAGAATCAAAATCAGTTTTGGTAACACATACACACTCCTGTGTGTCTGGGCCCAGGCCCTAGAGCTCTAGGCTGAAGTGTGGTCTTCTGAGAGAAGACGCGTGGGAGCAACCATGCACCTATTTTCTCTTCCCATTCCTGTTTCTCTTTCCGTTTCCTCCCAGCCTGGGTTGGGTGGGCTGAATCTTGGAGGAGGTCCACCCATGGGATGAATGGAGCAAGTGGAGAAGCTGGCCCACCCTGGTGGCACTGGCATTGTTGTGCCACCAATGTGTGTAGTCTTTCAAGCCAATGTTGGCCTCAGCCTCTTGTGGTCAATACATGGCCCCCAAGGTAGAACCACAGATTGTGCTTGTTCTTGTGCTTTTGTTTCATTTTTTTCTATGGTTCTACCCCACCCTTCAAACTCCAATGTCTGTTTCTAACCTCCAGTCAGCCTCATGTGATTCCTTGAAGCTCTTCAAATCATTCTACCTTCTCCAATCCCCCTATTCCAACTGTAAGATTTCCTTGCTTAATCCATACACCACATCCAGGTCTTAACTACCTCCTGGTTTGGCATTTATTGAGTATTTACTAATATAAACTCTGTTTGAGGAACATGTATTATTTTAAAGGGCTTTATTAAGCTAAATTAATCTTTATTTGAAAATCATGTATAGGAATACATTTTTTTTTTTTTAACAGAAGAAGCTTTGGATGGTCTGAGAAGAACTTTGTGTCTATTTTTGTGTAATCCCTACTCTACCTTTTCAAGCTTTGGGGAAGTAAAATAAAGGCTTTTTAGTGACAAAGTAAGCAAATGGCCTAACTGGCACATGGATGGAAGCCTTTCCTCCATCTTCCCAAGTAAGTTCATCCATCCATCCATTCATTTGATGATTCAGAGATATTAGGTAGCTTTTACTGCAAAGTTATACACTAGAACCTGAAAAGGAAAGAAGAATCAACCCTGTCCCTTGGAAGCCCATAGTCTGGAAAGAGAGAGATACTAACTTTATTTCTGTTATAGTCCTTACAAAATTGGGAGTAATATAGTTGCAAGCAATATTACTGACTTAGAGCAGCCAGGGAGGTTGTTTAGTGATTTTGTGAGGAAAATGTCACTTTGCCTGTGGCCCTGACAAATGGACTCCCTGATTTAAGGGCTGCCCCCAATCAGGAAGCTATTCTGCCAGCAAAGAGTATGGTAGACACGTCCCACCTCGTTCCACTGGATGTGACAATACTCTGAATCAAACCCAGACAAAAACAGAAGTGTGATCATTAGAGGTGTTACTGCTTATAGAGCAACAGAAAGAACAGAGCCAAGTTCATTATTATCATCACTATTGATGCATATGGATACTTCATTAATCTCTTCATGGGGAAAAACTGAGTTTACCACAAGCCCCAGAAAAATGCCATTTATAGTTTCTGGTATGTAATTACTCTTTTTTTTTCACATTCTTTTTTTTTTTCTTTAATTTTAATTTTTTTTTAAGTTTACATCCAAATCAGTTAGCATATAGTGCAACAATGATTTCAGGAGTAGATTCCTTAGTGTCCCTTACCCATTTAGCCCATTCCCCCTCCCACAACCACTCCAGTAACCCTCAGTTTGTTCTCCATATTTATGAGTCTCTTCTGTTTTGTCCTCCTCCCTGCTTTTATATTATTTTTGTTTTTCTTCCCTTATGTTCATCTGTTTTGTCTCTTATAGTCCTCATATGAGTGAAGTCATATGATTTTTGTCTTTCTCTGACTGACTAATTTCACTTAGCATAATACCCTCCAGTTCCATCCACGTAGTTGCAAATGGAAAGATTTCATTCTTTTTGATTGTTGAGTAATACTCCATTGTATACATATATATCACATCTTCTTTACCCTTCCATCCATCGACGGACATTAGGGCTTTTTCCATACTTTAGCTATTGTTGATAGTGCTGCTATAAACATTGGGATGCATGTGTCCCTTCAAAACAGCACACCGTATCCCTTGGATAAATGCCTAGTAGTGCAATTGCTGGGTGGTAGGGGAGTTCTATTTTTAGTTTTTTTGAGGAACTTCCATACTATTTTCCAGAGTGGCTGCACCAGCTTGCATTCCCGGTATGTAATTACTCTTAAGTTAAACACATTTTATTTTATTTTTTATTTTTTACAATGTTTATTTTTGAGAGAGAGAGGGAAAGAGAGAGAGAGACAGAGACAGAGAGAGAGGGAGACACAGAATCCGAAGCAGGCTCCAGGCTCCCAGCTGTCAGCACAGAGCCCAACGCAGGGCTTGAACTCATGAACCATGAGATCATGACCTGAGCTGAAGTCAGACACTTAACCGACTGAACCAGCCAGGCGCCCCAACCACATTTTATATGGTAGAGCATCCTTTTCCAATTAATAATAATAATAATAATAATAATAATAATATTTGAAAATAATATTTATCAATTTCTAACTCAGAATGGGCTCTTTTTAAAAAAAAATTTTTTTTTCAACGTTTATTTATTTTTTGGGACAGAGAGAGACAGAGCATGAACGAGAGAGGGAGACACAGAATCGGAAACAGGCTCCAGGCTCCGAGCCATCAGCCCAGAGCCTGACGCGGGGCTCAAACTCCCGGACCGCGAGATCGTGACCTGGCTGAAGTCGGACGCTTAACCGACTGCGCCACCCAGGCGCCCCGAGAATGGGCTCTTTTTATTTTCAAAAGTCCCTAAGTCAAGGAGTCTGTGCAGGTGTTAGGCACAGAGCGCTCTGCCAGCTGCATGGGCTACACTAATGTCACGCAATGTGAGATGAACCTTACCCTTTTGGTTTTCATCTGGCTTATTCTTGTTCAGATGTGCTTCCGGTAACACAAGAGCATAAGGTCTTTCCTGTTACTTGGGGAGAATAGAGGACAGAGTGACTGACTTCTTGGAAAGGTTCTGGAAGGCTTAAGGGGGGGAGAACATTTCTACCTGGATACAGGGGGAGCAGGTATCTTCCAGGGATAAGTGAATGCCCAGAGGGGGATCTGGGATTTGGAGCCAGACAGAACTGGAGTTGTATCCTGGCTCTCTCAATGACTTTTGTCAAGTTATTAACTTCCCAAAGCTCAGTTTCCTCTCCTGCCAAATAGACAATTACACCTACCTGACAGGCTTAATGTATTCATTAAACCACATAATGCATCTACATTATGTTCTCCACATATTCTTGGAGAACGGTGAGGGCTCAGGGACATATCACTGTGGGAAAGGAGGGAGTCTTGTCATCACGGGGACACCCTACATGGAGGTGATGGTGCATGGGGTAAGTATCAATAGATTGGGGTTCAAATGGAGGCAGGGGCCCCAATGTGAACAACCCTCGGAGGCCACGGTGAGCAATTCCCTTGGTGAGCGAGCAAGGGATGAGACAGAGAACAGTACATCTTCACAGACAAAAAGCAGGAAGCCAGGAGCTTGGAGAACATCATGTGTTTTAACAGCTTTAATTTGAGCCCACACCAATAATATGCTCAGTAGAATGTTATCTTATTTATTTGTTAAACAAGCTCAGTAGGACTGCCACTTGGAGGCACGTTATCAGGAGTTAGCTGAAGATTTCCTCTGTATTTAAAACCATAAGATTCAATTTCTTTTAAAATACTTGGTAATTTGGACTTTGCATTAATTTCTCTCAATTAGGTCTAATTAGTGTTTCTTCTCCATGCCATATGCAATGTTTTCTTAGCCTGGCAAGGTGATAAATTGCTTTAGTTTACTATTTTGTCCCAAGGCTATTAGTAAAAGAAAAAACAAGTACTCTTTTAATGAATTCAGGTCCCCTAATAAGGGCAACAATCTAAACAAATCATTAAATGGAGAAGAGAAGTGTCAGTGCAGATACAATCCCCCACGTTTCTTGCATTCAATGGACATTTTGCTTTACGGAGTTTGTGATTTTAATATAAAAACATATCTATGAATATGAGCTGTGTATAGTATACCTATATAAACATGTATGTATCTTACCTCCATTATCCACAATCTAATGATTAACTATCAGACCACTGCAGAAGACTAAGGATGAGGGTGGCAGGTGAGTGGTTAGGAATGAATGAAATGCATTCTCACTCTTGCAGGGCTTCACAATCCAATGGAAAACCTTGATCACATCATATCAATCTGAATATAAGCAAACCCTGTATTGCGCTTTAAGAGTACACACCAAATGCTAGAGGAATAAAGTGAGGGGGGTGGAATGGTATTAAATTTCAAGCCATGGATAGTGAAGGTGAAAGGTGCTGGTCAGAGTCTTATGAAGCCCTCTCCAAGGTCAGATTTGAGTGGGTCCTAAAAAGTTGGTGGGTTTGTATTCCCTAACTCATTATTGAAGGAAATACTTTTACTTTTCTACTTGTTTTCCTTAATAACCATCCTTCTTATCCCTTAGTAGAAAATCTGGAAGGTAAAGTATGAAGAAGCAAGAAAAAATGACCCGGAAACAAATACAGGTATTCCAAAAATGCTGAGCAATATTGTTTCTTCTGGGTTCTTCTCCTGTCCATCGCAAGCGATGAATATACATACACCCAGGAGGGACCAAACCACCTCTGTTAATACGTACAAGTGATCCCAAGAAGGAATGTAAACCTCGCAAACCTGAGCCTGTTGACATTGACTTCAAACTTCTGGGCTCCAGAACCATCAGATACTAACTTTGTGTTCTTTCAAAGCCACTAAGTTTGTAATACTTTGTTACAGCAGCCACAGGAAACTCATGCACGTACTTAAAACCTCCGGTTTTCAGTTAGTTAATGGAAGGTTTAAAAGTGAAAAGTGGAAAATGTATTGAACTGCGTCTAAGAATCCGGAGACACTGTGAAAGGAGTACTTGAGCAGAGATGAGCGAGCATGTTAAAGAAGCAGAGGCCTGAGTGGCAGCAGGAGGAAGCAGGAACCCTACACGCGGCACCTGGCGTCAGGCTGCTCGCTGACATGCGCACACCGTGGTCTGCCCGCCAGATGCGAGCACCGGGGCCTCTGTACAGCCTGCGCCCCCTGCAGTGTTAACATGGGGACAACAATGAATACACGGAATTCATACATTTTACTGATAAATGTTAAGATCCGATAGAACCACCTGATACAGTTAGTAATTTAGAAAATTTCTTTTCAGCCTCTTTTTGTTAAGGAATCATTTGAGATAGTTCCATTCTGTGTATTCAATTTTGAGACTGCATTTCCCTACCTAACATTATAAGCATTTCCCTTAAATAACCATTTCGAACAGTGATTTGAGCAAAACATTCAGACAATGTGCATATGAATATCATGATTCTGCTACCGTTGGGCAATTTTTGTCCCTAATTTTTATTGTTATAGATGTTATTGCACTGGATATTATTGTAGGCTGTGTGTGTGTGTGTGTGTGTGTGTGTATACACACGTATATATATATATATGTGTGTGTGTATATATGTGTGGGTATATATATATATACATACATATGTGTGTGGGTATATATATATATATATTTATACACACACACACACACACACAGCTGATGATTTCTTAGAATTTGAAATTGTGAGACTTTTAAAACAAACTGTCTGAATATGTTCTGATGACCAATTTACTTTTCAGAAATGTTGTATTAATTCACAACCTTCAAGTGTTGGATAGCATATCCTTCTTCAGAGGTGCTGTAAAACCAGATTTTGAAGTTGTGGAATGGATGTAGAAAGTCAGGGATACAGTGATAGATAATTCTAGAAGGGAGGGATTAAAAGTTGGTAAACAAGGAGGGGAAGAAATGGCTGAGTCAGTCCGAGATTGCCTTGAGATCAGCCCACTTTCAGGAAATCTTAAACGTAACACCAAGTTGGGGGTGGGGGAAGGAAGATTTCTCTTGAATCTGTATTTGTCAGGCAGCAAGAGTTTTCACTGCAGTGTATGTAACAGATCAATAAACATCATAATGTTTTCTAATGATTGATGCATTTGTACTTTCCATGAGATGTTTATTCCTTTTTTTGTCCCCTATGGCTTGGGGGAGTTCTAATGGTGGTTTGGGGAGGAGAATTAAAACCAGTCCAAGCCCCAGTGGTGCTTGCCAGTCCACTGTGGTCAGCAGCTGCTATTCATTATCTTCCTCAGGCCTGTGGCGGTCTTGGGGGAGCTCCTTGAGGGAAACAGCCTCAGCAGTGGCACACACAGGAAATGTGTCATTATGAATAAGTATTTATAAGGGTGCAGAGTGCTGAAATGAGAAGGACTGGAGGCTATGGTTTTGATAACCGGGGGATTTAACTTACTGTGGGGAGAGATCTTCAAAGAACCAACGCTCAAGTTGTTACATGACTGACATGACTAAAGGATGGAAGGTGGCCAGTGAGAAGGGGCGAAGGAGAGTTACAGTGCCTGGCAAGTGCAAAGGGCTGGGGAGAGCCTATCTGAAGACTCCCTGAATATTTAGGTGCAGAAAAGGATTTAAAATGAGCTTTAAAGATAGCAAATGAGCAGGGGTGCCTGGGTGGCTCAGTTGGTTAAGCATCTGACTCTTGGTTTCAGCTCAGGTCTTGATCTTACAGTTCATGAGTTCGAGCTGTGCATCAGGGTCTGGGCTGATGGTGCGGAGCCTGCTTGGGATTCGGTCATTCCCTCTCTCTGCCCCTCCCTTGCTCTCTCTCTCAAAATAAATAACAACTTTAAAGCAAAGATAGCAAATGAACATGTGGAAACAGCCTTTAAGACAGAATTATTAGTGCCATGCACACATCTAGAGGTAAAAATCCTGGTTTGCAAAGAATTATGTTTTTTTCTTCCGCTTTCTATTTATTTATCCTTCATCACACAGCATGCACAAGAACACATAATCACACTCAGTTTTATAGAAAAGGAAGATAGAAGGGGGAGTATATTTGAACTCAAGGACCGCTAGTATGCAAGCTCCATCTTTTTGTGCTGACCTCACAATTCAGTAGGCTCAGACCAGAATTGTCAAAGAGATCTGATGACATGGGGAAGCAGGAGAGGCAAAAGTAATTGGTACAAAAGCAAAAATCCAAGTAAAGTGTAATTTGTCACCGTAGCTAGTAATAAGACAGACTTAGTTTATGTTCCAAATACTGCTCTGGGCTGTGATTCTGTTTATACTCCTCATCAAAACTTCTCTGCTGCTTGAAATCGTGTAGCAGAGGCTGTGAAATCTAAGTGTGGAGTCCAGATCTGACCCTAAATGATGAAGGGCATGTCAGAGACTTGGGGGGTGTGGAGCAGGAAGGTGTGGATTTAAGAACATTTTTTTGGTGTATATATATATATATATATATGATCATTCTCTTGATTATTTTTTATTTGAGAGAGAGAGCAAGGGAGAGGGGCAAAGAGAGGGAGAATCTTGAGCAGACTCCATGCTCAGCCTGGAGCCCAATGCAGGGCTGGGTTCCATGACACTGGGATCATGACTGGAGCCAAAATCAATAGCCTGATGCTCAAAATCAGGGGTCTGCTGCTCAACTGACTAAGCCAGCCAGGTGCCCGGATGCTCTTGAGTTTTGAATCACTGTGGAGCCATTCAGAAAAGAGAAAATGGCAGGATTTTATAAATCCTTCCCCAAGTCTTTTTAGTTGCCAAATGTTTCATAAACAAAAAGGAATGATTTGGCTAACAATGAACTTCAGGACCAAACAAACAGTACTCAGAAATGCTGAGATGAATGGCCTAATCACTTGATTTGCAGGATGTTTGAGATGTAAACAGGCTCTGTGATAGAACAGCTCTCAAAGTGTAAAATATAGATTCCTATGTATATAAGGAATGTATCACAAATGAAAATGTCTTTCCAACAACTAAAATGCCATTTGAAAGTATAGTTTTTTTTTTAAATTGGAAAAGAGATGGAAGAAAATGTATCAAACAAAGGTAATATATCACACACATTAAAATGTATGAATGCTAAATATATTTATATAGCAGTAATTTAGATTGAATTACTGCTTAATCAAACTATTGTGGCTGGTGGCAAAGCAATAAAAAAGGTAAATTGCTTAATGATACTTAATGAGACATACTTATGAATTACCTAGAGTTCATTTCATAACTTTCAAGATATTAAAGTAATTAATTGTTGTCCATAATCTTTATCTTATTTTTGGAAAATTTTCTCATTGCTAGTCAACCTGTTTAAATAAGCCAGGATTATTATATATATATATTTTGAATATAGAATCTTCTTGGCAGTGGGATGAATTATTATACGGACAACTGCATTTTAATCATTTTAAGGTAAAGCAATGAATAATTTAACTTCGAAATTTCAGAAGGCCAATTATGGCTTTATACTACTTACTCCTGATGACTTAGGCTGCAGATGATGAGTTTGGACATGCTATCCTTTGAAAAATTGTAATGGCTTAGTTCAGTTCCTTAGAGTTTATCTCATTAGAACCAGAGAGGTTACATTCAACAAGGATATGAGACTTAGGACAACATATTCTGAAGGCAAGCCAAATAATATGAGATTTTATTAAATTCCAAACAGAACTGTTTGAAATTTTATGTATTGAAGAATAATAGTAATTTTTTTCATTTTTGGCATGGGTTTGTAAGTTTTATGAACCACCTTATATTTCTATAACCAAAAATAATTATTATTTATATAAGACTTATAATCCTCTAAACAAGACTGTAAAGAAGGTAGCATTTTTCTCCATTTATGAGTGATGTTCAGAATGGTTTATTAACTTTTTAAAGATCTCAAGTTGAACTTTATATTCCCTGAGATCAATTTTCATAAATCTTGTGAATTTTTCAATGACGGTGTATATATACATATGGCCACTTTACTTTCAGAAATGACTAACTTTTCTATCACCTTAAACAAGATAAGTGCAGACTCTTGTTATTATTCAGCAGTAGACCAAAAGTGGATATAAGCAGGGGGCACCTGGCTGGCTCAGTCGGTAGAGCATGAGACTCTTGATCTCTGGGTCATGAGTTCGAGCCCCAGGTTGGGCATAGAGTTTACATTAAAAAAAGAGGGAGGGGTGTAAACTGTACTTCTAACAGTTTTAGAGGAGAAAAGAACAAGATGAGCTTACTTGGCCCCTCTTTCCTTTCAGTATGAGAGGCTGAAATGTTTGTCAGTTATCTGAACATCCTGATAAAGCATGGCTAATAAAGATTGATGTCAAAGGTCCATTAAGGAGGAATAGCTCTTGTAAACACCCAGATTACTGGAGAAATGAAAAGTGAAAAGAAAAAGAAACTATATACTAACACTTGTGAGATGCAGTTAAAGCACATATTAGAAGAAAATTTGTAGCTTTAAATGCATCTATTCAACAGAAAGGCAGAAAATAATGGTCTAAATATCCACTTCGAGAAGAAGCAGAAGAGCAACAGATTATATCCAATGCATAGGGAAGGAAGTGATAAAGGTAAGAACAGGTATTACTGAAATGAAAAATAGACAATAAAGAGTATCAACAAATCTAAAAGTTAGGTTTTTGAAGACAGTGATTAAATTGATAACACCTGGCAAAACTGATTAACACTGTAAGAAAAAGACACAAAAAATGAATACAATAATGGCAAAACAGGACAATATCATAGAATGTACAGGCAAGAAGATATTACTGCATAAGTTTATGCTGATAAAATTGAAAACTGAGAAGGCACCAAAAAAGAAGAAGAAGAAGAAGAAGAAGAAGAAGAAGAAGAAGAAGAAGAAAGAAAGAAAGAATGTGAATAGTCCTAGATGTAGTAAAATCAAATTCATATTGGAAAATCTTCCCATGAAGGATATCATAGACCTAATTGGCTTCATTCATGAAATGTACAAATAGTAAAGGAAAAAATAGCCCTAATCTTTCACAAAAATCTTCCATAGACTAGAATATCTATCCACAGATAGTTTTCAACTTATTTTATGAGAAAAAGTAAACTTAGACATCAAAATCTAACAAGAATATACAATTAAAAGAAAATCGCAGGTCAATCTCTCTCAGGAAAATCTATGCAAAAATCCCAAAATAGCAGTAAACAAAATTGAGCAATATACAAAAGATAATACACCGTGATTAAGTTGTGTCTATCCTAGTCACGGTGTAGATTTAGTGTTCAAAAATTAATCATTAGAATTCCATATTGATGGGATATAAGAGGAAAAATTATAATTTCAGTAAATTTAGACAAACATTAGACAAAATGGAACATCCATTTACAGTAAAAAAACATGGCAAACTAAAGATAAAAGGTAACTTTCTTGATTTTATACTGATGATCTACATGCAATTTATAGCAAACATTATATTTAATAGTGAGATGTTGAAAACTTTTCTTCTCAGATCAGGGATGTGATACAGATGTCCTCTACCTCTGTATCTATTCAACATTCTAAAAAGGTCATAGGTAGTTCAACATGGTAAGAAAAAGAAATAAAGTGTAAGGATTAGCAAGGAAGAAAGAAAGAAAGAAAGAAAGAAAGAAAGAAAGAAAGAAAGAAAGAAAGGGGTGCTTGGGTGGCTCAATTGGTTATGCTTCCGACTTGGGCTCAGGTCATGATCTCACAGTTTGTGTGTTCGAGCCCCGCATAGGTCTCTGTGCTCACAGCTCAGAGCCTGGAGTCTGCTTTGCATTCTGTCTCCCTCTCTCTCTGCCCCTCCCCCACTCATGCTGTGTCTCTTCCTCAATAATAAATAACAGTTAAAAAATTTAAAAAGAAAGAAAGAAAGAAAGAAAGAGAAAGAGAAAAAATCACTTACTAATGACAGTACTGTGTATGTATAAAATCAAAAGAAATGTACTTGATATATTCTTAGACTTAATATATTAATTTGGCAATCTTCTGTGCACTTGGCCACCTTACAACAAATGATTTAATTTTTATATGGGTAAAAAAATAGAAAAAAAAACTTGATAGAAACATAGCTTTACTAAAGCACCAAGCAACTTCAAATACCTAAGAATGAATATAAAGAGAAAAGTTAGGCTTCTACACAGAACAGTATATGTTATTGAAAAAAAAAATTAAAGGACACCTAAATAAATGAAGTTACATAACATGTTCATGAACTGGATGACCCAATATCAAAAGGACAATAATGACTCTTCATATTGATCCTTAGACTAAATGCAATTCTAATAAAAATTTGAGGATTGACTTTTGTGTGCATGTCTGAAAATCAGGCCATTCTAAAATTTATACTGAAATGGTAGGGTCAGAAATAGGCATGACGATCTTGAAGAAATGGGAAGGCTTATTTTTCCAGATATAAAGACAGATTATACAGCCACAACAATTAGTTCAACAGGCTTTTGGTTCAAGGATAGAAACATAGACCAACAGAAAAAAATAAAACCTAGAAACGGATGTATATCTTTGTATATATGAACTTGATTTATGGCAATGGAAACACTGTAGTGTGGTGGGTAATAAAAGTTTTTCCCATAAAATGGTGGTAAGTTAATTGGCTGTCCATACAGAAGAAAATGAATCTTGACCCCTGACTTTCAGCATGCATAAAAAATCAATTTCAAGTAGATCATAGGTCTAAATGAAAATGGTGAAGCAATATAACTTTTAGGAGAGAACATAAGCAAATAGCTTCCAGCTCTTCAGGTAGGGGAAGAGTTGTTAAACAGGACACACAAAAATACTAATTATAAGTAATAAGTTGGACTCCACTAAAATTAAGAACTGATATCTATAAAAAAACCCTTAAGAAAGTGGAAAGACCATCTCACTTTGGGAGACAGCAGTTATAATATATATAACTAAACACATACCTTATATGCAAAAATAGAAAAAAAATACGATCGTATCAATATGAAAAAGGCAACCCAGTAGGAAAGTAGACACTTTATAAAGTGGGACGCATAAATGGCCCACAGACATCTGAAAAGTTGCTCAATATTACTGTTTGTAGGGAACCACAATAAGATGCCCCTACTCACCTGGCCCAATTACTAAACTTAGAATGGACAACATCAATGTTGGTCAGAGTGCAGAGGAAGCAAAACTCTCATACTTTGCTTTTGGGAAAATAAATTATGACAACTGCTTTGGAAGCAGGTAGGATCAATTAAAGCTGAATGTACACTTGACATGTAACCCAACAGAAATATGCACACACACAAAAAGTTTATGTTCTTGTGTTAGTTCTGTTTCTGTGTAACAAATTATACCTGAAATTTAGCACTTGACAGTAATAACATGTGTTATGTCACAGTTTCTGTGGTTTAGGAATCCGTGTGTGGTGTATCTGGTTGTCTCTACTTCAAGGTCTCTCATGGGGGTTCCCTGTTGTGGTCTTACTGGAGGCTGTACTGGGGGAGACTCTGCTTCCAAACTCACTGTAGGGGTTTTTGGCAGAATTCATTCTCCTGGGCTACTGGCCAAAGGCCACCCTCATTTCCTTGCACCATCGGCCCATCCAGAGGGAAGCTCACACCATAGCTGCTGGCTTTCCCCAACAAGCAGATCAGCAAGAGTGATCAAGACAAATGTCACAGTTCTTTGGGAAGGAAGTGTACAAAAATATGAAAATCAGGAGGCAGAGATCATTAGGGGCCTATATCAGAGTCGACGGACCACATCATGTTATTCAAAATAGCCCAAAGTTGAGAATAACCTGATGGGTTAATACATTGTGTTATTGCCATAGAGGAGAACACTATACCACAATGAAAATAAATACATTGTTGCTGTACCAAGTAACATGAATGATCTTCAGAACAAAAGAAGTCGGAGACAAATGAACCATCTGTATCTTTTTATCTTTTAACTATCTTTTTATATAGCCAGCAAAAGCTCTCACAGTTACAACTAAACTATAGTCTTTATCTTTTTGAAGTGGGGGATGGATTAGTCACTGGGCAGAAGGGTAGTGTGTGAAGAGATATATTTGGATGCTAATAATGTTCCATTTGTTGACCAGTGTGGTGGTTATATATGTTTATTCACTTTGTGGCGTTTCATTGAGCTGCATACACACGATTTGTCGACTTTCCTATATATATGTTGTACTTCAATAAAATGCTTATTTAAAATGGATTGTATAATGCCACACATGTAATTTGTTTGAAGTCTAAGCCACCACGGCTTTTTACATCTTAATAATTTAGGCTAGGTTTCTCATGGGTAATGAAAATGAATTGGAATTTTGAGATGCGTGTTGTAGTACCTTATCTCTTGGCTTCTTACCATTTCCCTACCACTATCTCCAGAAAATTCCAAAGAAACAAATGCATTCTGATTTAAAGCCACCTTGAGATTGAGAAATTTTTAAAAAAGTGTTGCACCCCATATAATTCCTATGCAACTGCTTTTATAAGAGAAACCTGGAAGGCAAGGGTTTACATTCTAAGTGAGAATAGTGGACAGGAAATAAAGGGTAATGATTCTGAAAGATTTAAGGCTCAGGCTTTAAAAAATGTAAAGCCCTAGAAGTACTTGGGGTCTTTAGAGAACTCAAGGATTCAATAAAGGTGACCCCAAAAATAGGTCATGAGGACAAAATGTATAGTATAGGGAATATAGTCAATAATATTTTAATATACTTATTGTGGTGAGCTTTTTATAATGTGTATAACTGTTGAATCACTATGTCATATACTTGAAGTTAATTTAATATTATATGTCAACTATTCTTAAATTAAGAATAAAAAATAAATCAAAAATAAAAATTAAAAAAATAATAAAAGTGAACAGTGTTCCAAGTGAGCTGAGAGATGCAGAAGGATCGTATATACCATGTCAGAGACAGTTTTTAGAAGGTAAGACAGAGTTGAGTAAGACAAGTGGAGGGCCTCCACTGTGGACTGACAAATATGGTCAGTATGTTTGGGAATAAAAATCCCAATTCTGGGCAATGTTGAAGGCACCAAGGAAAGGCTAAGGCACCTTTGACCTGAACTCTTTATTTATTTATTTTTTTAATTTTTATTTGTTTATAGAGAGAGAAAGAGAGAGAGAGAGAGAGAGAGAGAGAGAGAGAGAGAATACCAAGCAGGCTCTGAGCTGACAGCACAGAACCCAACATGGGGCTGGTTCTCACAAACCCTGAGATCATGAGCTGAGCTGAAATCAAGAGTCAGGCACTTAACCTACTGAGTCACCCAGGTGCCCTTGACCTGAACTCGTTCTTGATGGAGAAAGACCATGACTTTCCAGAAATGAAAAATCTAGAAGAAGAAACTTTGAGCCTTCATAATATGGATGTGACGTGTGTGTGAGTAAAATTTCAGTGCCTTCCTTCAGAGCCGGGGCCAGACGAATGGGAACCACATGGACTGAAGGAGCTGTGGAGCCCCAGGGGCAACATCCAGTTAAATGGCTAACAAGAAACATATGGTCACACACAGTTTTAACATTTTACAGTATAGGTGGAAGGGTGCTGTAGGAAGTTACTCAAGCGAACGTGTGGCCTTTGTCAGGAGACACTTCTGTTTGGGGGACTTAATCTAGGGCAATGTATTTTATTACTCTCTTACGGGGCCAGTTAGAAGGACACATTCCACTAAATTCTCAGACCTGTGCTTTCACAGCCAGAACCCTGACACACAGCTCATTTCCTGTCAGGAGTTTTGATTTCCACAGAAGCCACTGCATATCGATAGGGTCAATTCACCCTAATTTGTCCACCGCATGCATGCAGATATTTCTTATCTGCATGACTATTCTGTTATCAATGTGCTAATATTCTTGAACTGGTATAATATTGTATTAAAAGAATCAGTCAGTGTTATTCATTGTGAAACCTTAGAGTAAGCAATAGAGCTTTCGAGGTCTCTAAGGTATTAAATACTTAGTGTACTTATTTCATAAGGTAGAAATATAAAGCAAGCTTAAAATATACTTGGTGAGAAAAGAACACTTTCCTGGCATGTTTTTCGAAAATCACTTGGTTATAGGTGTTGCAACGTAGTGGATTTACTTATGAGTGGATGGAGATGAGTTAATAACGACCAAGATGTTCCCTGAACCTATAGCTATGGTCTGGTTTTACATTAGATCCACTTAAAAGCTACGAACTTGTACAACCATGAGTCTGGAATCCCCAGTAGGTTATTTGCTTTGCAGTCCTGGCTGAGACAGTGACTCTTGTTTTATTTTTATTTTATTTATTTATTTATTAATTTATTGTCATAGGACTTGATGATTAAGGCTGATCAGTTTTCTCATGAGAACATTTACATGGAAGGTGACTTAAAGTCACACACTTAAAAAAATTTCTTTTAACATTTACTCATTTTTTGAGAGACAGAGAGAGACAGTGTGAGCAGGAGAAGGACAGAGAGAGGGGAGACACAGAATCTGAAGCAGGCCCCAGGTTCTGAGCTGTCAGCACACAGCCTGACATGGGGCTTGAACTCACAAACCGAAACATGAGATCATGACCTGAGCTGAAGTTGGATGTTTAAATGACTGAGCCACCCAGATGCCCCTAAAGTCACACACTTACACATGTACATACACCCTCTTCTCTTTCTTCATGTCTTTTTTGATTCTCTATGTGTTGAAAGTCCAAAGCACTCAGAAAAGAGCCTTTTCTTGCTTGCTAAGAAGATGATGTTTCAGCTCCATTTCTCCTTACCAAGGAGTCTCTTTTTTAGCATTTGAAAATGGATACAAATGAAAGTGCCATCTCTTGAAGCTGGAGTTGGGGGTCCATACTTCCTTCTAAGTAACCAGTTTGAGTTTACTTATACCTCATGGGAAGTAAATCTCATTAGTGAAAATCTGAATTCTACCTACAGGCCTACATGAGGTGCCTCGCTTACAATCCACACTGCTAGGCACTGTGAAGGCACAGAAAAATGCAAGATATCACTCTTATGCACAAGGATCATAAAAAAAATATGCACATGCCTATCATACTAAAATACAAGGCCATGTGCACAGGGGAACACACAAGGTGAAGAGGATATGAGAGTTGTGTCAGTGTGTAGAAGAAGAAAGTCCTTTATAATGGGGTGCAGAGGGAAGGTTTGATAGTGAAATAGATTAATAGTGGAATCATGATGGATAGGATTTAGATATGCAGAGAGAAGACAGGAGCTTCAGGTATGTTAGTGAATGGATAGCTATCTTACTAAATGACTCATCATATGAGAACTTTATCTAGTATGGAGTTTCTTTAAATGCAACTTCTCTTTCATACTGAAATCTTTTATAAACGGGGAAACTGAGGCACAGACAAGGCAAGTAACTTGATGGAGTTCATAAAGTTGCTAAATGTCAGAAGAAAGACTTGAATCCAGACATTCTGGCTCAGGAGTCTATGTTCCTAAACATTATATTACCCATTCAATCATTCATTCAAATAGATGGTCCATTGTGTACAAGCTACTATACTAGATGTTGAGGATCAAATAGTGAACAAGTCATAAATTCCCTCATCAAGATGTGAACAATTCAGTGGGAGAGGCAGAAAAGTAACAAGGAATTGCAAGTCAGAATGGCAAAGGCAAGAAAAGTACTGTAGGATCACCAAAAAGGTTTTCAGCCTTCTCTTGGGCGATCAGGAACATGTTCAGAAGAAGGATCTGATACAGATGCTGAGGCTTGGAAGGTGAGAAGGTATTAGCTAGTAAAATGGAACAGGCATTATTAGGTAGAAAGGACCACAAGGCAAAATCAGCCAAAGGACAGAAAGTAGCTCCAGCTCTGGAGAAGAGTGTGAGGCTGGAGCCAACTCGCAGTCTGAGCCTGCAGACCTTCATCTTCTGAGTTAAGAGGCTGGAGCTTCGTTCTGACCATAATGGGAGGCTAGTGGAAGCTACCTTCTAGCTGAGGCCTGAATGAATGGGACAGTGGAGAGTCTAAGCAGAGACCACTTGGGATTATTTCTCAGAGTTAGGAAGGGACATTGGGAAGAGGGAGAAGCAGAAGGCTTTTTGGAAGTATCATATTAAGAAGGGAGAGCCAGCAGGAACTGATGAGTGATTGTATGGGGCAAAGGTAAGGTTGGAGAAGAATGAAAATGACTTCCAACTTTCTGTCTTGGGTAAGCAGATAACAAGTGGTGACCTTCATGCATCAGGGAACACACAGGGAGACATGACATGAAATAGGGAAGGATTGCAAATTAAGGAGCCTGGAAAGTCTCCAAAAATGCACCAGTCTTTGTGTGTGCTTCTTACAGATTTACCTGGATTAAATTCACAGCACTGGCACCACTTAAACCAGTGAGCCAAGTAAAGTCACAAGTCTAGCCTGTCCCTGGCCCTCAGCACACTCACCCACCATCCAGATCACACACTGAGCCTCTCACAGACCGTCCAGAAGTTCTGGCTTCTTGACAGTTTCCATCATGGCACATAGTGCTGCTGGGCTGTGCAGACAGACAGAAATAAAGGGAGCACCAACTCTTTCCCATGAGTCTCAGTGTTCTTCAGGGTGATGACAGAGGCAGAGCACTGGTGTTGCTGTTTCTGACCAGCAGGTATGTGGTGAAGGGCTCAGTCAAACCTCCCAGCCCCTGGGAACTGCAGGAAAGAAGGTGAGCCTTGAGATGAGGAATCAGCTGTGGCAGGCCAGAAACCTGTGCGTCGGCAGTCAGACTTGCATTTCCTGTATGATCCATTTTTCTTGCTTAGTGTTAAAGTATAAAATGTATTAACTTTTCCCAAATGTCCCTGGCTAAGGTACTATGTGCCTATATACCACTAAGAAACCTTTGGATGAAAAGATTGGGTATTGATGATGAACAGAACTCAGGGCACCAAGTTGTCTCTGCTGTTGTGTCTGTGGGTCACAATGTCTATCATACCCTGCAGGTCACAAAGTACTTTGATGTACACTGGCTTCTTGGGTCCTCTTAACCAGCCCGTGAGACAGGGATCACTGTATTTCACCATGAAGGAACTGGCTTCCCTGTAACAAGTGTCAGAGTGAGGGTGATAGGATTTCTTCAGATATTGGGTTAAGGAAGCCATTCAAAGCCTACAGCTCTGGCAGAGGAGCTGGGAGGAGGAGACCCTTCTTACGAGGAAACATAAAACTTTAGCTGTAAGGTTACACTTTTGCACATAAATGGAACTAGGCCTCTGTAGCCAATTAATACATTCGTGTAACACAAGCATCCTGGCAATAGAAACTTGTGGCTGTAAATGCAGTTGGGTTGACAGTAATTGCTGGACCTTGCTAACTCCAAGTCATCTCTGAGGCTTAGTTTGCTTACACAGAAAGTCTGGGCCTTATGGTGCTCCATCACCCCTTCACCGACTACCTGCTATTTCTGGGAGTCTCAGAGAGGTATTTCAATCATGTAACCCAACTCTTCACTAGGTAGGACCAAGGACCCCAGGTAGGGCCGCTGTGACAGTCAGTGTTGCAATATATTGCATATGTCCCTCTGATTTATCCCTCACCCACCTCTAGCATGATGTGCATTCTGTCAGGCTCATGGAGTATGGACCACATCATTCTGCCTTGTGACTTCTGCTGTGTTCGGCCTATGGGGAACATGGGCAGACATTGGAGAGAGGGAGGAGGAGGGGGGCTGCACATTCTTCCTCCTGCTCTCTCCTGGTGAGATCCAGTCAAGCTGCCATGTCAACACACCATAGGTCCCAGTGCTACTACACCTTCTAAGGAAATTTGTAATGTTTATTTTACCACCATTAAAAAATTCCTTAAAAAGTCAAAAGCCTCTTCCTTTGCTTCTTGAAAATCCTGAGAATCTGCTCCCCTTGGGTGAGCGTAATTCTTGTGCTTATTTGTATCTTTAGAGATCCTTCTGTCAGGCTGCTGTCCTCTGACCTGTGACTCCAACTCAGCCTTGTCTTCCCACCTGAGATGGGGCCCTGTTTATTCCCATGTGTCAGAATTCAGAGTCCCCACTGAGCATTTTGAGTGTGATTATTCTCAGGACTTTGTAGGAACTTACTCATTGCTACTGAAATTCACATCATTATCATTAATTTTTTAAGTTAGCACCTCATTAAATTCCTTTGAGAAATTTTACACCTCTGCTTCTCTTCTCTAACCAGCTATAAAAATACTCGATTGCTTAGAAGTCAACTGATCTGAACATGTAACCATCTAGTACATAATAATCCTAAATTGAAAATTCATTTTAGAATTTACAGAAATAAATGGAATATATTTGGAGCATTTAAAATGCGCACAAAAAGCACTTGCTTATAAAGTTTTCATTGTATTTCTAATTCTTTATTGTTGCTCTTGGTCTGTTGTTTCTCTCTTTATTCTTTTTCTCACATCAGATTGAGCCAAATGATTGAAATCAGTCATCCTAATGTCCCATTAAGCCTGATGCTTTGATTTGGGCAGACGGTTCTTCCAGGACAATGCAGCTTTCGTGTTTACAACTGGCTTAGGCTTGGGCAGAGTAGACATCTGCCCACAGGAAGTGCTTGGCTGGCTTTTGGCAGGGTTTCCCAACTTTTCAGAAGAGTTTGGGAAAACTCCTCTAGGAGTTTCAGAAGACGAATATCAATATCAGCATTAGCACCTCCTTAGGGAGGAAGAGGGGAAATCGAGAAATGGAACTTCTGTCCTCAAATCCCCCAGACCTCAAGCCTGGCTCGTGCAGCAGGGAGGGGATGAGGTAGGTTTTTCAACTGGATATAGGATGGGGATTTAAATCTAGTAGACGTAAAAGAAAAAAAAGAGGGAGTGCTGAAGATCTGATGTGCAGAAAAGGGATGTGTGTAGATGAAGGCAGTGACAGGGAGAAATAAAACCATTTCATTTTTATAAGCCACTGATTTGAGGCCAGGTACAAGTAAGTGTCAACTCCTTCATGGATCTTGCCTATCTTGATTCCATTGTGTTCCCCAAAATACCTGGCACATATTTGGTAGGTGCCAAATATGCCAGTAGATGTTTGTTGAGGGAACAAGCAAACAAACATAACATAAATGAAAAAATGCCAAATAGAGGCAAATAAGAAATATTACTCTGCGACTACCCAACAGGGTTGACTTAAGCAATATCCTCGATACCCACGTGTCCTCTGAGCTCCTGTTTCTCTCCCGTGAACATGCTAACAACAGGTAATGTGGTCTCACAGGGTCACACTGGTTGACCAGATAATAGATGAGAACAGAGTAAGTGTTCAATAAATATTTATTTTATTTCCTCCTTGGCTTAGCGCACCATATCATATACACATTACGTTTTATGCAGCTATTCAAGATGGATTCCTGTGGACAGTGAATGGATAATATTAAATTCCAAACAGAGAATTCAGTACAAGTAGTCAGTCACCTTAGTTTCACAAAGGTTTACTTAATGAGAATAGTTTTTTTTTTCTTTTTTTTAATCTGAGAACTGCCATACCCAGTGAAAGGAGTGTTGTAGGATTAATGACACAAAACCAGTTCCAGGCAACATTGTGAAGGTTTTCCACCAATTTCTTCCTCTTTCTCTTCCTATATTCCTACTTCCTCTAGCAGGAAGACCTTTCTCCCTTTCTTTTTCTTCCTTCTGTTTTTTTTTAATTAAAAAAAATCTCTTTTCCAGTTCTCTGAACAGAAAGAAATGGAGGAGAAAAAGGGAGAGGATCAAAGAAATGGAATGGGATTGGAAGAAGATCAATTTCTCGATCTCCCCAGTAGAAAGAAATAAGGGTGGAAGGGAGGCAGAGGCACTTGGGAGGAAAAAGAACAGATGTGGTACTTTGCCAGGTGCCCCTAGCATGTATCTGTGTTGAGAGAAGTTTACACATGAGAGTTGTTTTTTTTTTCCTTTAACCAAAACAGAACATGTTTTGAGAGAAGACTTTTCTCCCCAGAAAATCAGAAAAATAGAAAAGCAAGAAAAAAATTCTGACAGCAATACAACAGGGTTTTTTTTCCTTAGAGAGAGAGGATACCAGATATCAAACTGGCCCACTTGACATTGCCTGGGGCCAGGCCAGCTGCTGGGTTCTGTTCCGTTTGTTTTTGAGGCAGAATTTTGGCGTTTTCCTCACATTTGCCTTTGGAAATTTAGGTTTCTCCTCATGGCTGCCATCTGGCACTCTGTCTGTTGCATAGTCCCTCTAAACAAGGATCAAGGTAAGTGAGGCAAATGCTTCTCCCCAAGGAACCCACAGTTTCTCCACTCCCTGGAAAGCCAAGTAAAAACGGGAATTGATTTGGGAATTTCACACAGGAAGCCAGACTACTGAGGGAAAATTCAGATTTGCACAAAGGATAAAGCGTTCCTCTACATATTCAGCTCTTCTTGCACACTTTAAACGTGACTGAATTCCCGTGTGCACTCATATACTCATATATGCATAAGCACACAGACAAGTCAGTTTGTCACTTGTCAAGATATTTGCTCAAAAAATATCTAAGGAAAGATGATTATGTTTAACCTGAACTTGTCAGGGCCTGTGTATTTCATGTCTGCTTTTTCTCCTTTTTCTTTCTTTTTTCCATCACTAATTTATGAATACATCTCTTATGTATTCAACACTATACAAGGTGCTATTTGAATGAAATGAAAGATGAAGCATGGTCCCTACTTTGGGAAACTTGGAACAGAGTTAGGCACACATGTAATCAAGCAGTAAATCCTACAGTATTCAAGGCTGGGGAAATCTCTCTACCTTGTGTGCTAATGTGCAAATTAGCTCATTCTTCCTCTTGTGACCTTCCTTTTTAGAAGGTTTTCTTAAACCCACTTGATGGGCTCAATAATGCCTGTGAACCATAGTTTTTGGTTTGTAAAATTTAATTTTAATTCACTTAGTTTGAGAGAATGCACCTAGAAAGGCACATTCTAGTTTCTGTGTTGCTTGCTGTGACTTGCCTTTTTTGTATGCCCATAAAAGGGCTGTGGAACTCTGTGGATTGTTGAACTGTGGAACTCAGTTGAGTTGAACTCTGTGGAACTCAACATAGGTGTGTTGGATGATTGTTCTACTTCAGGTGCTGGGTGCTACAGCACAGACACAGACTTGATGTTCTAAGAGTTTACAGTGTTCTAGAGAGGACAGATGGGGACATAGCAAATGCACAAAAAATGGGAAGCCATTATTTTTGATTGAAGAGAGTGAGCAAGGTTTTAGTGGAAGAGGCATGGTTTAGATAGGTTAAAAAATCATTTAAGGAAGGGGAATGTCCCAAGTTTATAGAAAGTTTGGTGGAGACGAGGAGGCTGAAGACATCCATAGCTGGAGCATAAGGGATAAGCTATGAGTGTTTGATAAGCTTGAGTTGTCAGTTTATGTTGATCTTAGTGTGAACCTCAGAAATATTTGTATATTTTCCCATGTTTAGTCTGCAGTTTTCCTGCAAGAAAGGTATTTAGAAGTTTCTATTTCCAGAAGCCTATTTGGAGACACAAGCTTGGCAGCTGGCATGATAATGAACCCATTTCAACAGAATAAATCCCATTACTATTAATATTAAGCATCCACAGAATGATTCATGAAGCTCTTTTCAAAATTCAAAAAGTACTTAATCAAAAGGAGGGGGTAGAGGAAGAATAAATAGAAATCATGTCAAAGTTGATTATTGTTGGCTTTCTTTAAGAGTCAATTCCACTGTTTCTCAGGCTGACTGATACTGAAGTAGAACGCATTGATTTATTTTACTAAATAAAACTTGCATTGGGGCTGATAGAAAAAAACCTGACAAAGGCCCAAATGTCCAGGAGGTTGATTGGTTTTCGCAGGTTACACAACTACCCTAAGGTCTGTAAGTTCTGTGTTCTGGATTATCTATATGTTTCCAGCCTATGAATTTTTTGTTAATTTCTCTCTCTGTCTCTGTTTCTTGGTCCTCATTTCTTTCTGTCTTTTGTTTCTCAGCACACAAATAGGTATCCCTACTTCTTAAGGAAAGATGTTCTAGTAAAGGCTTGATTAACCAGGTTAAGACTTAAAACAGATTTCAAATATCAGTCTGCATCAGTATAGAGTATTCGTCATTCATCAGAGGAAATTAAAGTGGAAATTGGCAAGTGAGAGAGAGGAAGCAAGTGACTGAAGGTTGGAAGGACACTAAAATGGATGTCTATGGAGGACCCTATTTCATCTCTTTCCAGGGCAGGAAATAAGGATTGGTAGTCTTTCCTGCCTGCTGGGCCCTTTTTTTTGTCCACATTCTCTTCACTATTTTCCTTGGAAGGATTTCCATAAAGCTGAAAGTACACCCTTTGACAGACCACTGAGAATTTGGAGGATGATATAGGGTCCTGGAGATTGTGGTAGACACATCACCCACATCACCATGACCCATGTGATAGCTCTGCCTTGTCGATTCAGCAAACTCAACCAGCCTTGTATTTAAGGCCAAATCTTGTTCTCAGAAAAGCCAACAAGCTCTTCTCTTCACCTTTTTCTTTCCCCATCAGATTCCTACTTTTTAGAAGATGAACTCTGTTTATGAGGTATCTCCTGCTGTATGAAATTATCCCCACAATTTAGTGGCTTAAACAATAAACACTTGTTATTTCAGTTTCTACAGGTCAAAAATCCAGGTGCAACTTATCTCAGGGTGCCTCACAAAAGTGCCATTCAAGTGTCTTCTGAGGCTACAGTCCTATCAACTCTCGATGGGGAGATTCTCCATTTTCAGACTCAACATATGTTGGTTGGCCTGCCTGGGTCATCCCTGACTGTGGGCAGGGCCATCAGTTCCTTGACACATGGACCTTCCATGGGGTAGCTGTGAATTACTGCAACATTAGGTACTCTAAAGAGAAGTTCTTTAAGGGCAGGGATTTAGCCCCATGTCATCTTGAAGTCCTTGGAACTCTCCTTTTAGTCTCTTGGAGTATCAAAATACAAAGACTTTCAATATCACCTCCACAAAAAGGGAGTTTATTTTAGGGAGTTTAAGGAATTCTTAGCCCAGCAGGACCAGTAAAACTCTTTCTTTGGCCATCTACTTCATTCCTTCTCTCTGCCAATCCCCTTCCTTGGTTGGTAACTCGAACCTGTCTCTTATGTTCTCAGATTGCATGTGACCCATTATGGCCACCCATGGCTTTCCTCTGGTTTATTTTACATCAGCTTGCATTACTATTTGAGACATTCTGTGGTCTCACACACTTCCCGAAATTACATCCTCTGCTGGCCCTGTGATCCAAGTAGTTCAGTCCCAAATTCAGTAAGAGTCTCTGTCCAAATGGACCCCACAGAGTTTTCAGCAATGATTATTAAAAGATTTAGTCTCTTATTACTAACCTTCTGTACCTCTTAAAAGCCTCTCACTTTCCTCCAAAAAGAACATCCCCTTTATTTTCTCTCTTGCTCCCCACCTATCTCACAAAAGGTCAATTCCCCTGACCACTTGCTACTCTTTAGATCTTCTGTTCCTACTGCTGTTTTTCAAAAATCCATCCATAAAAATTCTTTTTAATTTGATTACTTGATATTTTTTTTTCAATTCTTCATCACAAAAGGGTAAAGGAACTTTCTAACACAGGAAGAATTCTCAATAGAGGGGAAGGAATTAAGAGGACAATAGAGATATGTAAAAGTGGATAAGGGGAAGAGCCTGGGGGGCGTGCATATGTTTATGCCATTTTTGTCCTGTTGCTTGGCACATTATTCAAAACTTATAACTGGAGAGACATTTCTTCAGGCTGGCCCTAGTTAGGTGACTAGTCATAAACTGGGTGCTTGCCTTTTATTAAGGGGCATCCCTTGGTTTAGTCTTCTTTGGCCAGAAATCCTATAGTTATCTATAATGTGGTCATTTAGGTAGCAGGGCCTGGGGCTGGGACAAATGCTCCTAGAATCAAGTGCTGTCAGGGAAGGCAAGTACAGTGTTGTTAGGTCAAGCCAAATACATTCCCGATAACGGCAGAATGAATAAGGTACCTATGCATTCATAATCCAACAGGACACCAACACAGTGGGGATACATAAATAGGTGAATATGTGTAAATGTAGATTATCAGCAGGAAAATGCATATGCTTAGGTGGCATGATGATCAGATCAAAAGTTCTGTAGAGCATGTTTTCATGGAAAGACTTAACCAATCTTTATCAATATTGGAAAAGAAGAACACAATCTCATCAAGCTTTCATACATATCTGACAGCAACGAACAAAAACAACCACTCTGAGAATCACATTAAAACAATAATAATAATTCATAAGTGGTTATGACTCAGAAGCCAATTTAATATGCATTAATTTGTCCAATAATCCCAATACCTCAGGGAGGTGCTTTGGATGGTATACTCACTTCACTCAGGAGAAAACTGAAGATGATAAAGGTTGAGTTACTAGTCCATATTGAACAGTGTGTAAGTGCTGAAGTTGGACCCCAACAAAATAGGTCTGTCTCCAAACCTTGTACCCAGACCCACAAGACCACAGTTCATTTTAAACACCAGAATTGTAGGAACTTCTAAATGATTACTTCTTAGGGAACCTTAACAAAAAGCAGTGTGTGTCTCTGAGGTAAAATTACTTCCCACTCCTCCAAATTGAATAGTTTCTTCATAAATGTTTTTTGTCTGAGCAAATTCTGTGATTGTGAAAGCTGAGTGAGGGCCTCACAGTCTGAGTTCTGCTATCCCTAGATGTGTAACGTGGGGCCATTCCTTCATCTCTCTGACTCTTCTATAGAATAAGATCAGATGTCTCTGGGATGCATGTGGAGACTTTGAAGAAATATGCTTTAAACTCCAGGCAAAGAGTAAGCACTTAACAAATAGCAGCTATTGCTATTATTGCTGTTAAAGAATTTCAGTACTTCCTCTGAAAAGCAGACAGGTTGAAGCCTGTAAAATTGTTAAAGCTGGGTCTACACAGCAGCAAGAGACCTGGGTGGAGGCAGGTATGCAAACATTTACCTGAGTGATGTGACCCATTCAGGTGCCTTTGTGTAGCTGAATGATGAGCTGAGATTCTATACATTTCACCCAAGGCACAGACTCTGTGTTTCCTCTTAGGAGAATTAGAACAATTCTTCCCATGGACTATACAAAACTGGTGCACGGTTTGTATTTTAAAGTGGGTTAACCTTCTAGTGACAAATAAGCCCTCCATTTATGATTTAGAGATGGTTTTAAAAGAGCAGTTTATTCATGATTTTCTTTTCTGTCTGGAATTCTATATGCTATATTCTTGAATATGTGCCTGATTTGTGTGAGGGATTATAATTATTTCTGTGCTAGGGAGTTGAGAATAAGGATACAGGTCTCATGAATGCGAAGTCTACATTCCAAGGGAGTATGGTTGAGTGAAGTGTGCGCTTAGAGATATTATTCTTTTGTTTAACCTCCATGGGTTTTTCCCCTCATTTAATGTCTTTCTCATCTTTTTCTCCCCTCTTACCACTGCCAACCACTGCTTGCTGCCTTTCACCCCCATCCTGACTAAAGAAAAAATTCCATGTAGATGATTTTAGGTAGTTTAATTTTCCCTTTAAATTTATGGCAGGAAACTAAAGTGTCATCTCTATTTCCTGACTACTACTGAAAATACAAGAAAATTTAAAATTTCCAGGTTGGCACATCTGTTCAATCAGTAGAACTTGCAAAAGGAAATGGAGAATGGGAAAGACACGCACAAAGACACACACACACACATTCAGTAGCAAAAGTCAGATGGCATTGGTGCCACAGAGAACTCCTCCGGGGAACCTCTCCTTTTCTGTCACCCTAAACATCACAAGGAGATGCCCATGTTTATGCCACTGGTCACCATCAGGTCCCTCTGTCTCAGGATCAACTTGGAAGAAATAAAGCAAGAATTTAAGTTTCCCATGAGGTAAAATAAATGTTCATTCTTCTTCACAAATTCTGCAGTTGTTTTTCTTTCTTTAATGTTATTTCATGAGAAAAACATGGAGAAATGTCATGACTTAGGGAAATGTCTCCATGAAAGTTCATGCGATGCCTCATTAGAAGGCAAACTACTGTCTCAGCAGAATCTGCTTTGCTTTTAGGAGAAATTAATAAACCAGCATCAAGCTTGCCCACCAGAGGAGGACAGATTTACTGATCTGGATCATCAGCAGACCCAGGTGTGTGGGGCTAAGTGGGGGACCACGGCATAGCCGTTCTTAGCCATTCTCATCCACTATGGGTTTTTGGCTCACTTTGCCATGAAGATTACTATGAAGAATCCACAAACATGGCTGTACATGACATTCCTCCCTTGTGAAATGTTATAACTACAAAGTGTGGGGAAAAATTAAAAAGCCATCTCCACTAGTATGAGTCTGGTGGCACATCCTTGATGCTTAGAAACATATGATTGAATTTCCTCTTCAATAGAAGGTGAGAACTCCAGGCTAATTGCACATTATTCCTTGTCTGAGTTTAATCCCTTTACGGCTGTTGCCAGCAGTGGTATAATATAGCTCTGTTCACATATACACAACACTGCCACTGCTGTCAGAGCAGCAGTGATAAAGCTCATTGCTTAGTCTGGTGGGATTCAACTTTTTAAGCTTTGCTAAATACTCTTCCAGCTTGGCAGCAAAATGAACAAGGCGACGAGTCCAGTTCATCTTTGGGAACTTCTCATGATTGTGTTGACACCACACTATCTAAACCCCCTGCAATTTTCAAAAGGTGCTTTAGAGCTGGAGTCTGTTCGTCTATTTAGAAGTTGCAAGCTGTCAGGCATGTATCATGCTGCAGACTGAGTGTATGTTAGAAAAGTGAACCACCCCAGAGACCCAGAGCTGGATCCTCCAGTGAGAGGCTTCCCGGGTTGTTTTCACTTGGTCTGAGTTTGCTGCCACCTAGATGGAGGGTGTCGCTTCCTTTGGGGAGGACTGTGTGCATCACCCTTTTCAGCATCTGGGTACCCTGTGTTGCTGAGAAAATTCATGTGGAAGCTGTATGAGTATTTGCTATGGATTTTGTACATGAGGTATTAGCACATGTGAACAGTGAGACTTTTAATGTTTCTTATGTGATTTCACAAAGAATCCCAGAGTGGTGAGGAGATTAAATATTTACCCTTAAGGTAATAGAGGCAAGTATATGAAATGGCTCTCCATAAGCATAAAATGTCTTTGAAGTTGTAAAAGCTATGCCTATTTTACAATTTAAACCAATATGTCTCAGTCTCAATATGTTCTATTCAGATTCTTTGGTGCAAGGAATAGAAACTAACTTAAACAAGCGTAGGCATAAAAAGGCAGCTTATTGTAGGAGTATCCATGTCCTAGAATCGTAAAAGAGTGTAGCTGTACTTTGTGGTGTGTTGGAGAGAGATCAGGAGTGAGGTGGCTCTCCATTTCTCAGAGCTGCCAACGTCCTCTTTCAACATTTATGTGTGATTCAAGATACTGCCCTCCACCTCTGAGTCTACTCAGTCTTTTAGTTCTAGCCTTCAATATAAAATATGTACAGCCTCTTAGTTCTAAATTGTAATGGTTGTGTCTATTGGACTAGGTGGCTCCCGTAGGGTCAATCATCTAGAGCTAGGAAGGCAGTTGATATATGTGGCTGGTTTTCCATGGCTTCTAGGCAGGACAAGTTAAATTATAAGGGAAA
Organism: Lynx canadensis; assembly: GCF_007474595.2. Lineage (NCBI taxonomy): Eukaryota > Metazoa > Chordata > Mammalia > Carnivora > Felidae > Lynx > Lynx canadensis. The sequence continues at coordinate 53,102,544 of NC_044305.1, read as the reverse complement.
GTTGCACATAGATAGTAAATGATCTATGCATAAATGTGAAATTCCAAGTTACTCTCCTTCATGAAAAATCAACACCAAAAATTTTTTTTTCAAAAATTTTATCCTATAGATTAATGTATAACACGGAACTAGATCTGATTCAAGATCCAATTCAAGGCTGAATATTTCTTCCAGGGCTTGAAAAAATGTAATTATCTCCCAAAAAGGAACAAATGATGTTACTATCAAAGGTAGAAGAATATTTACTTGACTAGACACCATGGATTTTGTTGGTATGCTTTTATAGAACTGCTCAAAAATATAAAGAAAAGTAGATTTTGAAATTAACTGCCATGTTCAGCATGAAATGGGATAGCATTTCCAAAATCCACCAATGATGTTTATTTTTTAATTTTTTTAATGTTTATTTATTTTTGAGAGAGAGAGAGAGAGACAGACAGACAGACAGACAGCTGACAGCACAGAGCCCAATGCAGGGCTTGAACTGTGAGACCATGACCTAAGCTGAAGTTGGAGGCTTAACTGACTGAGCCACCCAGGTGCCCTGAGCTACTTTTAAGTGTACAATTCAGTGGCATTAATTATATTCACAACTTTGTACAACCATCACCACTGTCTATCTCTAAAACCTTCCATTACCCCAAACAGAAACATTAAGGAATAGGTCCTCCCTCTAAGCATCCCCTGGTAATTTGTAACCTCTATGAATTTACCTATTCTAGATATTTCATAGAAGTAGAATCATACACTGTTAGTCCTTTCATGTCTGGCTTATTTCACTTAGAGATAATCTTTTCAAGGTTCATCCATGTTGTAGTGTGTGTGAGAATATTACTCTTTTTATGGATAAATAATATTCCATTGTATGTATAACCCACATTTTGTTTCATTTGTCAACAGACACTTGGGTTGTTTCGATCTTCAAGCTATTGTAAATAATGTTGCTATGAACACTGGTGTAAAAATGTCTTTGTGAGTCTTTGTTTTCAATTCTTTAGGCCATATACCTAGGACTGGAGTCTTTGAGTCATATAGTAATTCTATATTTAACTTTTTGATAAAGTGTCAAACTGTTTTTCACAGGAGCTGCACTGTTTTAAATTTCTACCACCACATATGAGGGTTCCAAATTCCCCACATCCTTGTCAACACGTATTACTTTCAAAACTTTTAAGTTCATTTATTTATTTTTAGAGAGTTAGAGATAATGTGGGGAGATGGGTGCAAAGAGAGAAGAGAGAGAGATTCCCAAGCAGGCTCTGCACTGTTAATGCAGAGCCTGACACAGGGCTCCAATTCATGAATCATGAGATCATGACCTCAGCCGAAATCAAGAGTTGGACACTTAATCATCTGAGCCATGCAAGTGCCCCTCAAGTTTGTTTGTTTGCTTGTTTGTTTTTATTACAACTACCCTAGTAGATGTGACATGGCATCTCATACCCTGGGGTTTTGATTTGCATCAAATCAAATGGTGACTGATTGTATTGAGAATACTTTCAAGTGCTTATGAGATATTTATCTTCTTTGATGAAATATCTATTTAAATCTTTGTCACTTTTTACATGGGTTGCTTGGCTTTTTGTTGTTGAGTGGTAGAATTCTTTATATATTCTAGATAGTAACCCCTTACCAGATACATGATTTGCAAATTTTCTCTCATTCTATGGATTGTCTTTCCCCCTTTTTGATAATATCCTTTGACACACAAAACTTTTTAATTTTAATGAAGTCTAGTTATCCCAGTATCATTGTTGAAGACACTATTCTTTCTGACACCCTTGTTGAAAACCCACTGGCTATAGATGTATAGATTGATTTCTTGAGTTTCTATTCTATTCTTTTGGTCTGTGAGTCTGTCTTTACTGATTTTCTTTTTATTTTTCTAGCATGTGGTATGTTTTGAAAACAAGAAATGTGAGTCCTACATATGAATATGAAGATAAAATTTCATTTTCTGCAAAATGGTTATTTGATGAATTTTGATAGGAATTTCATTGGATCTATTGATTGCTTTTGGTTGTATTGACATCCTAACAACATTAAGTCTTCTAAGTCTTTCCATTTTTTTAGTTTCTTTAATTTCTTTCATCAATGTTTTATAGTTTTTATTATACAAGTGTTTTACCTCTTTGGTGAAATTTAATTCTAGGTCTTTCATTATTTTGATGGTATTGTAAATGAGATTTATTTCTTAACTTCCCTTTTGGATTGTTCATTGTTAGTATATATAAATAGAACTGGTTTTGTGTGTTCATCTTGTACTCTGCAACTTTGCTGAGTTCATTTATAGTTCTGTTTTTTTTTTTCTGTGTGTTGATTTTTGTGAAATTTTCTCTGTGTAGAATCATGTCACCTGTGAATATAACTTTAATTCTTAATTTCCAAATGCCTTCTATTTCTTTTCCTTACCTAAATTTTCTTTCAGCTCTTTAAATGTGTCATTCCTCTGCCTCTGGCCTTTATGATATCTGATGGGAAATTGATGGATAATCTTATTGAGAATGCCTTATGTGTGACAAGTTACTTCCTTCTTGCTGGTTTTAAACTTTGCCCTTTGGCTTTCAACAGTTTCATTATAATATGTTTCAGTGTGGATCTGTCTTAGTTTATATTACATAGAATTCATTGAGCTTCTTGGATTCATAGATTCATGTCTTTTATCAAATTTGACAATTTTCAGACACCATTCTTTCAATACTCTTTCTTTTTTTTTTTTTTTTTTCATCGTTTATCTATTTTTGGGACAGAGAGAGACAGAGCATGAACGGGGGAGGGGCAGAGAGAGAGGGAGACACAGAATCGGAAACAGGCTCCAGGATCTGAGCCATCAGCCCAGAGCCTGACGCGGGGCTCGAACTCACGGACCGCGAGATCGTGACCTGGCTGAAGTCGGACGCTTAACCGACTGCGCCACCCAGGTGCCCCTCAATACTCTTTCTATCCATTTCTTTCTTTCTTCTATTTCTGGGATTCCTGTAAGGCAAACTTTGATCTTTTGGATGGTATCGCATAGATGTCTTAGGATATGTTCAGTTTTATTCATTCTTTTTTGTCTGTCCCTCGGATTCAATAATTTCAGTTGTCTTACCTTTTAGTTGATGGATTTCTTCTTCTGCCTGTTCACATCTGCTATTGATCCTCTCTAGTGTGATATTCATTTTAGTTACTGTACATCTTAACTCTAGATTTTTTCCTTTGTTTCTCTATGTTTAATCTGTTTATTGAAATTATTATGCATTGTTTTCCCCTTTTTCCTGTAGTTCTTTGTCCAGTGTTTTCTTTGGCTTTTTGAGATTAAGACAGTTCATATATATATATATATATATATATATATATAGTTTGTTTTGTTTTGTTTTTGTTTTTGTTTTTGTTTTAGAGAGAGAGAGTGCAAGTGAGGGAAGGGCACAGAGAGAAGGAGAGAGAGAATCCAAAGCAGGTTTCACATTGTTAGCACAGAGCCTGATGCAGGGCTTGATCTAATGAATCATGAGATCATGACCCTGAGCTGAAATCAAGAGTTGGATGCTTGACAGAGTAAGCCACCCAGGCACCCCAAGACAGTTCTTTTAAAATCTTTGTTTAGTAAATCCAATGACTAGACTACCTCAGCATTGGTTTGTGTCTGTTTAATTTGCTCTCTTTAATGAACTATAGTTACCTCTTTCTTTGTATGTCTTGAGATTTTTTTTGTTGTTGTTGATACCTGTAATTTTAATATTATAATGAAGGTAGTCTAGAAATCAGTATTCCCTTTCCCCCAGGGTTTCCTCATTTGTAATAGTTGAAAGTTATCTAATTTAGCTCAGTTAGTGAACTTCCCAAGGGATTTTGAAAAGACTATATCTTGTTTGTGGTCACTGAAGTTTCTATTTCTTTGGCTTATATTCAGCTAATATTTTGACACAGATTTCTTTGAAAGCCAGGAGTTTAAAATTTTTTTTCAGCTTTTTCTAGGTTGTCTCTTGCTGTGGTACTCCTCCAACGTTAGCCAGTCTTGCACTGAGCCAAGACATCAGTAAGAGGTGAAAAATTAGGGTCTCCTCCAGTATTTTCGGAGCATGTGCCTTTCTCTGCCTATGCACATGGCTTTTTAAATTCCCCTGCATACATGGTGCTTTTGAATTCCTGAATATCTCAAGAAATTATCTCCAGCTTTTCCTTTGAGGACTTAGGCATTCTATTACATAGCTCAACCATAATATTTTGTCTGAGGTCATTTCAGATTGTTAGTTATCCTTACATGTATTCAACCATTGCCTGTTACTTTTCTGCCCTGAGTGGGTTCCACATTAGGCAAACCAAAACTACTCTGTCTTTCAAATGGCCTTGAACAGACATACACAAAACTTTCTAAATAAGTTCTCTGTTCCTTCTGGAACCAGAGACTAGATCCCACACTGGGAATGGAAGTTGCCATCTTTAAGACTGTTACTGATTTGAGGACAAGGGAAGGGAAAAAAGCCACAATGCTTTCCTATCATTTTTAACTTGCTCTTTTTCTGGTTCTCTATTCTCTTGGTAGCTTTAAAACTTTGACTGTTTTCCAGAGTTCTGCAATGCTGGTTCTGACAGGTTCTGCTTATTTTTTAATGTGTCTAGAGATGTGGGGCAGGAACTTGAAGCTGTCTACTCTTCCAGTTTGCTGACATCCACTCTAGTAGTGGTTTATTTATTTATTTTTTGAAGAAAAGGCACCAGGCTTACTTTTAAAGTGGGGCTTGAACAACAACTACAACTTTTACATCACACTGCAGCCTGATGCCTGCTTTAATCAATAAGGTTTTATTGGAGTAGCCATGCTCATTTGCTTAAGTATTACCTATAGCTTTGTTCATGCTACAACGGCAAAGTTATGAAATTTTAACAGAAAATGTATGGCTGACAAAGCCTAGCATTTACTATCTAGACCTTAACAGAAAAAGTTTACAGAATCTGTTTTAAAGTAAAAGCTATCTAGTGGACCCCTTACTGTTTAATTATACTGATTTCCACTTAATGTTACTTAAGTATGTATAAACAAAGTTGCATATAAAATTTTTATACTTATAGCAATAATAAATTCATGAAGCAAAAACAGATCTTAAAAGGAGAGAAAAAAACTGAAAAGTTGATGCAGCTAAAATCAACAACTTGATTTAATGTGAGGTTCTTTTGATGAGACAAAATTGATGATTCTGGCTTTAAGTAGAGAAATTATTTACCTGATTTCAGTACTTGATGATTTGATTTTTGATTGTGAAAATGATTCCTTTAAATCATGATTATTACTATTTTTATTTTTCTTTTATAACATGGAGCTTGTTAAATAAGCTCACAAATATTCTTTATTTTTAAAGGCCAATCATTTCCATCATGCATCTTTTCTTAGTTTGGGGTACCTGGGGGCAGGCCCTGAGATTCCCATAAAAGTGATTTATTTAAGAAGTCTTTTCAGAAGAACCTGAGAATAGAAAGTTGGAAACTAAATAGGGAAAGGAAACAAGCTAAGAAGAGGTGTGAGTTCACTAGAAGCTCTAGCCTTAGCCTGATCCTCAAGTGTTCTGAAATGTAAGTAAGGTATACCTCAGAGTATCTACACTACTATAAGTTGTAGTAGGAACCAATTGTCTCACCACATTTTCTATGCAAATGAACATACAATTTTTACAGTAAATGGATATGCCATTTGGCTTTCACTTTGAGAGGATGCATCATTTACTTATCAAGTCCTTCTGTCCTTTTCTCATTAGCCTTCAGCTAGTAAAGTAATACATTTCTCAGAGACACTATATGATTTCCATGGTATCAAATCAACATTTCAATTTACTAAATAATTAAAGAAATGAAGTTTTATTATATGAAAGTATCCTTCAATTATGAATTCTTCCCATTATATTTGTTATGTTTATATCTGGTAAAATAAGTCAATGAGTTCAATGGCAAATTAAGGATGATTGTGTCCTTTGGACATTACAACATAACAACTCCAGGGCAGCCAGATATGCTCTTCAATATGTTAAAAATTAAACATTATTGCCCTAGGTGATTATTTGGCTGTGATACATTTGTAAACACAAATCAAACGTAAACACTGGGACAAAATTTTATGGCAATGAATTATTTAAAATATTATCTCAAAATAAATTTACTTAATTAAAAATCTTATCAAGAACTGGCAAACTCCTGACTATATGTTGGTAGGTTGCATAGGGTCTGTGGACATGACTGGAAATACTAAATGACTTTAGACTTCTAAGTATGTGGCTTTGTACTTCTGTTTTACTTGCCTCATGTATAGTTAGTCTCCCAATTACAGCATGATTATTTGAGAGCAGAATTTTACATCGTATTTCTTTATAATCCATATAATTCACATAGACTATTATGTTTACATAGCAGATGCTCAGTAAATTGTATAATGTCATACCTAGGAGGGATTTCAATGAAATAGAAGCTCAAAGACTTGATATGCCATTTAAATCAAGGCAGGGAGTTGGAGACTATGGCACCAGAAGACCTGAGATTGAATCCATGGTCTATCCCTTATTAGTGTTTTTTTTTAATGTTTTTTTTAATCTCAGTTGAAATTTTCATTTTGTTCTTGGAATGTTTCCCTGATTTTATTAAATTGTTTATCTGTGTTTTCTTGTGGTTCTCTGACCATGTTTAGAATAATTTTTTTTATTTTGAGTTCTTTGACAAGAAATTCTCTATGTCCATTCATTTTGGGTCAGTTACTGGAAACTTACTTTGTTCCTTTGGTTGTTATTTTTTCCTGATTCTTCAGGATCCCTATAGCCTTCTGTAGATGTCTTTTCGTTTGAAGAAGCAGTCAACTCTTCCAGATGTTATGCACTGACTTTGGTAGGGAAAGATCTTCACCTGTGAATGGGCACATTGGAACATCTTATGACCCCATCTAGTGATGCAGGCACTGAGTGTGGGAGTGTGTAGTGGCTCCAGGTCTGGGGAGGCATGGTGATCTATTGGATCAAGCCACTGGGTTCCACAGAACTGACAACTGTGTGGACTTTGGTGAGCACTGTGGGGCATCCACAGAATCTGCAAGAACTGATGCCTAGTCTAGGGTTTGGGGAATGACTCTGGTGACTGTGTTTGTGAAAGCAAATACGTGTGGGGCAAAAATCAGTGAAATCTACAGAGGGTCTGTGACTACTGTGCTGGCCATAGATTTCTTCAGTGGTGAAAGCTGCTGAGATTCTCTGCAGAGCTAATCACTAGGAACTGCGGCCCCTCCCACTGCATGGTTCCTTGTTTCAAGACAGTTTACTGTGTCTCAGTGTCTTGGCCTCCAGATGGGGGAAAATGAAGCATATCCCTCATGTGGTGCCTCAAAGTCTGAGGAAGCTGGTTGTTTATTTGGTTTTCCCTCTCCTGGCATGGGAAACTCTTTCTAACTGGGCAGTTCCCTCTTAGAGCTGAGCAGTGCTGAGGGATGTGATGATGTAGGAAAAAAAAAATGAACCCATTCTTCCTTCCCTTTTTGTGCACTTATTCTCAAGGGTTTTCTTCCATTGTGTTGCTGAAGTTTCTTAAGTGGACTCTTGAGCATTCCCAGAGATGTTTTTATTTACTGATAGGTGTCTAATTGCTGATCTTTGTGAAGATATAGAAGCTGAGGTTTCCTTCTCCACCATCTTGGTGACATCACTTTCCCTAATGTTAATGTCTTACATAATTATGGAATTCTTATTAAAACTAAGAAGTTGGGGCACCTGGGTGGCTCAGTCGGTTAAGCGTCCGACTTCGGCTCAGGGCATGATGTCACAGTTCATGAGTTTGAGCCCCGCGTCAGGCTCTCTACTGCCAGCTTGAAGCCTGCTTCAGTTTCTGTGTCTCCCTCTCTCTCTTCCCTTCCCCTGCTTTCTCTCTCTCTCTCTCTCTCTCAAAAATAATAAAAAAAATTAAAAAATTAAAAAATTTAAAAAAACTAAGAAGTTAACTTTAATATATTAGTATTAGCCAAACTCCAAACCTTATTTGGATATCCCCAGCTTTTTCACTGAAGTCCTTTGCATAGTGTTGTTAACATGTAATATTTCTAGCTATTCCTTTTTCTCACTCCTCCAACGTTTAGATTATTCTTTGCTCACCACCTTTGTTTCCTCTTCTGCTCCTGCCCACACCCCTGTCAAACCAACCCCAGGAGAGTCTTACTATTGCCAGTCTGTTTCCTAGAGATTTTGCCGCAGAACTAGGAAATGAACAAGGAAAGGCCTGAACAGATTGTGAGGGAAGGGGTGGGAGGAGAGAGTACCGTTCTGGAGACCAAAGTCATCTACATGGAAAGAAACATAGAAAGAAAGAAGGGGAAGTAGAGTCAAAGGAAATTTATTGGGAGGGGTACACAGAATTTCAGAGCCCTCTGATTAAGTTTTTTTTTTAAGTAATTTATTTTTCCATATACATCCAAGTTAGTTAGCATATAGTTCAACAATGATTTCAGGAGTAGATTCCTTAATTCCCCTTACCCATTTAGCCCATCCACCCTCCCACAACCCCTCCAGCAACCCTCTATTTGTTCTCTATATTTAAGAATCTCTTATGTTTTGTCCCCCTCCCTATTTTTATATCATTTTTGCTTCCCTTCCCTTATGTTCATCTGCATTGTATCTTAAATTTCTCATATGAGTGAAGTCATAATGATGTTTGTCTTCTCTGACTAATCTCGCTTAGCGTAATACCCTCTAGTTCCATCCACATAGTTGCAAATGGCAAGATTTCATTCTTTTTGATTGCCTAGTAATACTACATTGTATATATATACCACATCTTCTTTATCTATTCATCCATCAATGGACATTTGGAGAGTCCCTGATTAAGTAAATCAGCTCCTGTACTACAAAGCAAGGCCTTAGATGTTTGTGTAGATGGTATGTATTTATTTAATCATTGAACTCTCTGTGAGTGGTGACTTAGAAGATATCAGATTTCATTTATTTCAGGGATCTATGGGATCAAATGCTAACTTCTTGTCACCTGCATGTAATACTCATCTCTCCTGTGTCCATTTTTTGCCAAATGCTCACTCCATCTTTCATTAGGCACAGATTCTCACCATCTGAGATAATAATTATCCTTTTTCTCTTGTTTCAGAGTTTTTTCTTAAGGGTAGCTCTATCTAGACAATATTAGCCCCTCATAATGGTCCTTCCCCCCTCCCCCCCACCCCCCGCCCTGCTGCTTCTCTCACTGTCTTTAACACAGTAATAGTCAATCGTGTAGTGTAAGTATCAACCACTCTCCCAAAGGATCTAGGCTATATTGATCCCATTCTAATCTCATAAGATACTGATTTCACTCCTCCGTGAGCCTCAGTAACATGTGACCTGGTACACAGCTTAGCCAAGTTCCCAGTAGTGACATTTTCCTTTACAACATTTATTAGCATTCTCAAGCAGGTTTCATAATTAGTCTGAGCAGCTGTTTTATGTCTGTGGAATGGAGGTAATTATTATCTCACAGAGCTATTGTGAGGATTAAGCCAGAGAGTATGTGTAAAGCACCTGGCACAGTGCATGGTAAATGGCCAATGTCCCTAAACACATGGCAGTCCTCATGTGGCAGGAAGATCCACATCTGGGCCTTAACTTTCTGGTGAGGAGTTATGTTCCTTATGCTTCTTATCTTGTTCCTCTGTATCATCCCTAAGACATGTGGCATTTAGTTGATCATAAAAGCTGCTCAATTACTACTTATATCTCACTGAAATATCAATTCCAGGAAAGGACACATTAAGTATACTGGATTCATTTCTCTATCCTTGATGCTTAGTACAGTGCCCAGGGATGGGTAGAACATTTACTATCCTTCCTTTCGCCTCCCCCCACTACAGGAACCCATGCTTGAATTGGAGCTAAAGCTGCCCTGAAAATACAAACAGCTCTGGAGAATGGGTGCCTTGATTCTCCCAACCCCGTTCCAGGAACACACCTGAGTCCTAATCCAGGCAGGAGTACCAAGATAGAGGGAAGGGAGAGAGCAAAAAGGAGGCTCCAGGTGGTCCAGGCCACCAACACTGACATCCTACCAATGATGACCAAGGAGCCAACATATGTAAATCATCCTCCAGGGGTCAAGCTCACAAAAAATTTAAGTTGCTTGAAAACATACAGCAACAGAAGCTTTTATATGACTTCAAAGTGACTCAAGGTGCAGGTAAATGTCCCTAAGCTACTTTACCATTCCATTAACAAAATCATCCAAACCTATTGGCTACTTTCCACTCTCTTGATAATTTCTGCATTCAAAATTCTCTAGATTTTCAGACTTCTTTTTTTTTTTTCAGTAAGGATCATTTTGGTAATCAAATACAAGCCATAAATCTCTTGCCAGAAACTTACATATATGTGTACACAAAAAACTGACATATAATTTGCATTAAGTAACAACTGTTCTAAAACCAACTTTTGGGTCCCCATTTCTATGGACCCCAAGTTGAGAAACCCAGTTAGGATACTTCATGTGTTAACCAATGATAAACATACACAGTGGCCCTGATGCAAGATGCTGGAGATAATAGACACACTCATTGTGTCATGGGTCTCTCAACCTATTATAATATAAATACCAAATGATGCCCGGTGAATGTGTAAATGCATTAATTTTTATGAAGGTTTATGCAAAAATTACATTTCAATGTAAAGTGGAAGTTCAGTCTAATTAATAAAATGGATCCTTTAGAGAAAGATTCTTGATCTACATGTCCGTGAATCATATGGCCAGGTGTACTTCCATGTCTCCTCAGCCAGCCATGCCAAAAAGTTCATGGTAGGCAAGGTGCCCATCAGAATCCTTATAGTTAGGTTGGTAGATTGGAGTGTACTGATGACTTGGAGTAGTAGTCCAAAGGTTTCCTTAAGGAGAAAAATGTTTTTTAAGAATGACTACTTATTTTCAGCAGTAGTACTAATGTCTGTAACCAAAGTGAGCAAGATGCATTTTTCATAAAACATTAAGGAAAGCTAAAGCTAGCCAGCCTAGTCTCAACCCAGCCTAAAGATGTCTGCCCTATCTATCTATCTATCTATCATCTATCTATCTATCTATCTATCTATCTATCTATCATCATCTATCTATCTACTAATCATCTATCATCTACCTATCATCTATATGTACATATTTTTATGTAAACTTTTACTGAGGTATAATACATACAGAAAATCATGAGGCTACATCTTTACAAATTTTTTATAAAATGAAAAACTCCATTTAAACCTGCTCAAATAAAAAGAAATAGAATAGCACCCCAGAAGCCGTTCTTGTTCCACACCTATTTATTACCTATCCACCTTCATTCACAGAAAGGTCAAGTTGGCTTGTTTTTATAAACAGAAAAATATATCATGTATTCTTTTCTGTCAGACTCTTTTGCCTAACATTATGTTCATGAAATTTATCTATGTTGGGTGTAGTGGTAGTTCTTTTTCACTGTGGAATATTATTTCTTTATATGAATATATCACTACTTATTTTTTCTGCAATTAATGGAGATGTATATTATTTCTGCTTAATCATGCAGCTGTGAACATTCTAGTATACATCATTTGGTGAGCATATGTATGTGTCTTTGCTGGGTATATTCCAAGGAATGGAAATACTGATTCATATTTTCATATATTTTTAAATAGATATTACCAAAGAAATATGCAAAATGATGGTGCCAATTTACACTCCCAGCAATAGTGAGTAAGTATTCTAGTTGTTTCACATCCTCACCACTGTTTAGTATCATCACTTCTTTTGTTTTTAATATTCACCAATTGTGTGGGCATGAAGTGGTATGTATGTCATTGTGGGTTTTTTTTAAGTTTATTTATTTGTTGAGAGAGAGAGAGAGAGAGAGAGAGAGAGAATGAGCAGGGGAGGGACAGAAAGACAGGGAGAGAGAGGATTCCATTCAGGCTCCAGGCTGACAGCGCAGAGCCCAATGTGAGGCTAAAACTCAACAACTGTGAGTTGAGCCAAAATCATGACCCGAGCCAAAATCAAGAGTTGGACACTTAATTGACTGAGCCACCCAGGCACCCCTGTCACTGTGGTTTTTATTCAGATTTTAATGATTGTTAATGAGGTAGAAAATTTTTTATGTTCATTGGCACTGTAGTAAACCTTTTAAATGTTTGCTCAAGTTCTTTACCCATTTAAAAAAATAGATAGATTGGGTTTTTCTTATTGGTATTTAAGATTTCTTTATATATTCTAATATAAACTTTTTGATATAAGTAGAGAAAATACTGTCCCCATTCTTTAATTTACTTTTTATATTCTTGATTGTATATTTTGATAAAAAGAAGTTAGTAATTGTTATAAAAGTCCAATTTGTTAAACTTCTCTATTATGTTCCTGCTTCTTTTAAAATTTAAGAAATCTTTGTCTCTTAATCCCCTTTATCTATTTTACCTATCCCCCCACCCCTCTGCCTCTTGGCAACCACCAGTTTGTTCTCTGTATTTATGAGCCAGTTTCGGTTTGTTTGTTCATTTGTTTTGTTTTTTAGTTATAAAATAAATAAGTCATGGGGATGAAAATTATAGCACAGAGAATATGGCCAATAATATTGCAATAATGTTATATGGTGACCCATGGTTACTACATGGACTGTGGCATAATGTGTAGAATTGTGGAGTCACTATGCTATACACCTGAAACTAATATAACGTTGTATGTCAACTTTACTTCAATACAAAAAGAAAGGGAAAAAAAGAATTTTTTTTGCCAATCCCAATGTCATAAAGATACCATAAAGATGTGGTTATTCTATATTATAGTCTAAAGATTTCATTGTTTTTACTTTTTATGTTTTGGTATACAGTTTACTTGGTGTGAGATAAGGGTCAAACTTCATTTTTTCCCCTATGTGAATATCCAGTTGATTCAGTATTATCTATTTAAAATACCAGCCTTTTCTTACTGCACTGCAGTAGAACCTTGGTCATAAACAAAGTGATCACTTGTGTGTCTGATTTTAGACTTTATAGTTTGTTCCATGTGTCCATATGTCTGTCCTTGCACCGATTCACACTGTCTTGATTGCTGCAGCTTTAGTAAATCTAGATATCTGTCATTCTAAGTCCTCCATGTGGAATTTAGAATTATCTTGTTAATCTTCCGACACAAATTACTGATGGGAATAATTGACTATTATTTATTTATTTATTTTTAGAATGAATATCTTTGGTACGTTGAGTTTTCCAATCTATTAACATGGTATATATTTAATTTATTTACTTTTAGCAAAAGTGGGCTTTACAGGCTTCTGTGGAATAGATTTCAGTTATTAATTTCTAGATATTTGATGTTTCTCTATGATTTTGTAAACGGTATCATTTTAAAATTTCGTTTTATAATTGTCTGTTACTTACATATAGAAATTCTTTGGAGTTTTGGTGGTTGACCTTATATACAGCAAATCTGATAAACTTACTTATCAGTGATAATTGTTTACCTATAGGTTCTTTTTTTTCCCCTGCAAGAATGAGTATCCAAGAATGAATTAGCAGAGACTGCTAATACAATGTTGATTCTGTTAGCTTGCTTGACATTGCACTTTCAATACTCATCTCATCTTTATTAACAAGTGACAAAGTGATTGCTTTAATTCTCCTTTCCCTTTCAGCTTCCCTCATTTTTCAAGCCTCCACTTTGCTAAACAGTAGTTCATTGTACGTAATTTTTGGTAAGGTATTTTCTGCATTTTCTTACTAATTTTTTATTATTGTTTGTTATTTGGTTTGTTGTATCATAAAGATAATATTATGGTTTTCATGCGAAGTGCATACATGAATGCAAAGTAACTATATTTTTAAACAATTGTATCAATTATTTTGTGATCAGGAAGGAATGTTGTAAGAAATTTCATCCTAACATTATAGTTTGTGGTTTATAGAAAGTGTTTTACTGCGTTTTCATTTTATTTTAGAAAGTTGGTTAGGAATATTGGTTAAGGTTGGGATAATGTAACACCTTGCAATTTTTTCCCATTTAAGATAATGAAGAAAGGTTCCTGGTTCGTGTTTTTCAAAGAAGTGTCTAATTTTCAGAAATGGATTAATGACACAAAGTGGGAGATGCTTATATTATCAATGAGCCCTTTACTATGATGAAATGAAAATCATAGATAACAAAATGAATCTACATCCTTAATTTCAAAAAATCAATAAAATGTCTCAGTTATAATATATTAGGGAAATAGAATGAAAGTAATTTATGATGTAATAATATCAGTGTGGTATATAAATGCTTAGGTATAATTATGCTAGAAGACATAATAAGGTAGTGAGTCTAACATCTATATATGTAATCAAGCTAGTAGGAAAGTTACCAATATCCCAATATCACAAGCGGTGCTACTCTGGGTGACATGACTTTCCAAAACAATAAATACCTTTTTAAAAATTCTGACTAAAATCAAACACAAATTTTCTTTAATTTATACTCTGTTACATTCCTGGGAAATTCAGGGTAAAATAAAAACATGCAAAATTTTTATGATCTTTATAAAAACCAGAAGTGGGTTCTAGCTGATAGAAGTTTAAATTAGGTCCGTGCTCATCTAATAAGTTGTTACTTACATGAGTTTTCTGTGGGATATATTAGAGTTGTGCAGGGTGCACAATAATCCTTCACTTTCTGGGACTGTTCCACATTTTACGGGAAGCGTAGTGTACCTGGATCTCCATGACGTCCTGTGATGTCTTTCCAAAACACCTAATTACAAATTTTCTAAACACCTACTTAAAAATCACAAGCAGAATAGGTTATCAGATAATTCTGGATTGTTTAATTTATTGTTACAGCGTAAGAGTCTAATCCAAGAACCAAATATCAAATGAGTGCATGTTTGCCGTAAATGATAAAGGTCTAGAGACGGCAAAGATTTTTTAGGGGTGTAAAGACAGCATCAGAATCCCACCTTAACTTCTGGATTTTCTAGGACTACAGATGCTGAAGAAAGTATTGAAGTTCATGGTCGAGGTTAGAGATCTATCGGGAGCTGTCCTTTCAGAAGCTAGACAGCTACAGAATTAAAACTGGGTTGTTTCACTGGTTTCAAATGAATTTTCTAAGTGGTCAACATAGGAGTAATTTGTGAGCTTATAACCTATATATGTGATATATTTCATGTTTTTCATTGTTTTTGCTGTCAGGATAAGATTGCATAGATGGAAGTGTATGTCTTAAAATAGTTTTATATCAGCCTCCACCTGGCAATCAACATTCTATGCATTGTTATCCAGGAGGCCTGGCCTTTCTGACCACTGAGAATTGTCAGAAGCAACCCTCCAGTTTGGCCTCTCCTATGTGACCTGCCTTGCTGATCAGGTATTCCCCAGCAGGAGGGGGGTGTCTGTCTGAAGTGTATTTGCATTTGGTTTCTGCAAAGCTTTTGCGTTTCCTCTTGCAGGCATTAGCCGTCATCTGAATTTTAATGATGAATTATCTAAATGTGATTTCTACTCTGTGTTTCTGCAGCTCCATGAATTTTAATCCGCTGCAGCTGTCAGTTCCAGTCACTCCATTTTAAATAGACTGTTTCATCTGTGACTCCACATTTTTGCCATCACCAGCAAGAAGCTCTGAGCAGCCTGTGGTAGTCACAGACAGTAACAGTCGCACATATCAGAGTTTGAAAGGATGAAGTGTCTTTAAAGTGAAGGCCTGACTTGTCCATCCTTGGATAGAGATAACACAGCAGTTCATTTCTGGGCCTCACAGAGTTGAGGGAAATGAGCATGAAAATTGGTATCACAGGCTGCTAGGTCATCAGGAAAAACCAGGTAGAGGAGGGGCAGTTTACTTACCATGGTAAGGCAAGAATCACCATGGACCTTTTATGGGCATTTTTGACAGGTCCTAGGTTTTCTTCATACCTTCCCCAAACTCAAAAATGGAATGGCAGAAACTCTGGAGAAAGTCACCACAAAGTCTTTTCAATGGAAGAATATGTAATAGAAAATGTTATTCAAATATTGCCACCCTCTTGAACTTATGAGTTGGGATCCTGTTAGGAGATGTTAATTCTCCACATTAATCCACAGTGCTGAAATGACTAAGGGAGGCGTGGAACTGTAGATTTGTAGGCAGAAATTTGCAGAGAACAAATTGAGGCATATAGTAGACATCCTCTCTCTCTCCCTTTCTCTTTAGATTTACATATATACACATATTTATTTATTAACATCTTTTTCACAGTTTATTTTGAGTGAGAGAGAGAGAGAGAGAGAGAGAGAGAATCCCAAGCACTGTCAGCGTGGAGCCCAGTGTAGGACTTCAACTCATGAACGGTGAGATCATGACCTGAACTGAAGTCAGATTCTTAAACAACAGAGCCACCTAGGTGCCCTTATTAACATCTGTTTTGTTGCCACTATCTTATTTAGCAAGTGATTTATTCTACTAATTTATTCAATGAGTGTTTACCAAACAGCCATCATGTGAGGGTATAATGCAGATGGGTATATAGACCTAGGGGACAAACATAAATAGAGGAATATAAGCTCTAAGCAGGAATATTTTTTTATACTTTGATAATGTGCAGTTTTACCTGATTTTTCTTCCCACAATGCTGGAAGATAGAGCAGGAACATCATAGCTCCTCAGCAGTTGTGTGTTGGCTAACAAATTGGTTTCTGCAGTGAGAGATATGATTGAATGTGCTTAGTGAAAATATTAATTACTATCCTCATGTTACAAATAAAGAAACTGAGGGAGGTGAGTGGTTTATCAAAGGTCATAGTCACTATGTGGCAGCCTGAAAAATTGAATGCAGACCTTCTAATTCCAAATTCCAAACACTACTTCACATTGCCATAAGAGAACTTCAGACAAAGTAATTACAAAAACAAGAAATGGGCAATTATCTGCATGCTCCACAAAAGGGAAAATGAATATGTGAGTAATGATATTGGTTGGTGGTGCGAAATTATGTAGTCATTAAATATTATGCTATGGAGTGATCCTTTGAGACAGTTCTTATGCCACCAAGTTTTTCTGGGTTCTTTATATTTTGGATATTATGCAAGTATTACAATTTGAAGGAGGAAGAAAGAAATTCGAAGAAGAGAAATTACTTCCCACTGACACGATCAGGATGTGGAAAGGCTCCATGTTAGCTAAAACCCATTTGAACAATGGGTAAGGAGATTTAGAATCATGTGTGTAGGGAGAATGAAAAATGTTTTGGGACAGGGGGTCTCAGAAACCTGGGGTTAACTATGCATGGACTTCACAGGGAATCCAGGATTATCCCACTTGTTGCAGCAAAGGATGCAAGAGTGCAAAATAAGGCTGGTGAGGTAAGTTGGGGCTCAGCTCAGAGTTTGTCAAGGGAGTGGTCTTCAGTTTTCTGCACTGCGACTTGGTTTTTATGTAATTGAAAAGAAGCCTCATACTGCCAGCACAATTCTGAGGGACAAACTGGCTAAGTCTGTTCTGTCTGAGGGTAGAGAAGACAGAAACCTCCTAGTTTTCTTGAAACCAACAAAATAGTGAGAAATAGTTATATTCACAAGTAGATGTTAAATCTAGGGCACATACTTGCCAAAAAACATAGGGCACTTGGCAAGCTCAAGCTAAAGCTATTAAACATTAGGGCCCATTACTGAATATTTATTGTCTGCACCATTCTTGGAATGGTGTAATTTGAGTGTCCTCCAACGGTTTATGGCAGGTATTTCTATCCCAGTCATGAACACAGTAGCAAGTTTCGGCAGCACAGAAGTCAGCACTATTTTTGCATTGATGCATTTTCATGCTCCAGTAGCATATGTATGCATTTCAAATGAGCATAGTATGGTACAGATATTATAAATAGACCACTTTTTCAACTTCATGGTTTTATATGGAATCTTTTTTCTCTTTTGAGGAATGTCCTACTTCTGTTTTGATTAGTTAAGAGATAAAACAATTAATTCTAAATACAGCCAGGATGAATTTTCATCATGGAGTCTGAGGAGCCTTCTCTTTGTCCTGGATATGTCCTATTACTTAGGTTTGGCTGTGTTCCTTGGCATCTTAGCCAGCGTCCAGTAATCTCAGAGGGTATTTTGGACTTCTTTAACCCTATTCCTTTCTCATTTCAAAAGGAGATGGGAGTGCCTGGGTGGCTTAATTGGTTAAGCATCTGACTGTTGATCTCAGCTCAGATCTTGATCTCAGGGTTGTGAGTTCAAGTCCCATGTTGGGCTCTGAGTTGGGCTCTGCCCTGGGCAACCTACCTACCTAAAGAAAAGAAAAAGAAAAGGAGATGAATCCTCCCAACATACTCTATGGCTTAGCTAAGCTCACTGTTATCTCCTTGTGCCAACTGCTTATTGTTTTGGTCCTTTACCCAGCTCTAGTTTTGCTCAACAAGTGGAATTAATCCAGTAGCAAAAAGGGTTTGGTTTTCATGATAGACTTAAATCCTCACAATTGCTAACTACTTGACCTTGGGCAAGTTACTTAAATATTTATGCTTCAGTATCCTCATATAAGAATTGGAGGAATCATACTTTACTGTAGGATTAATGGGGTATTACAGGGATAACCTGGTGAACATGGTGTCCTGGTCCAGATTGATGGCCCAACCCATCCATTGTTTGACATCCACTCAGTTCTGTTCTCTGTTGCGCTGAACTTTAGATCCCATCAAGGTGGGGCAAAATGAAATTTCATAATCAGTTTTGAACTTTCAATTATGCTAAGTTAGTTTAAATACAAGTCTCAAAATGATCTTTTGGAATCATTTGGAATTTTAATGATCCCAGTCATTTTCCCAAGGATAATCCACAGCTGATGCCATGTTGGATCCCCTCAGTGCAGAGAGGGGGAAACTGGGACTGATAAAAAAGTCCATGACAGAGAGAGGTGTCTTCTCTCTTGTCTAATATCAGGAACTACCTAGATACAAAATCTGTCAGATTTTAAGGGTGGCACATCCCAGCCAGGACACCACCACCTTCCTTCTCAGTTTATTCTCCAGACTTACTCTAAGGCCAGGAAATTCTTTCATTCACCTGACTCTGGCTCCAGTAGCTGATTAAACCTGAAAAATAGATATGAAGCAAAAATATTTCAATTTATTTGCCAAAATTTATGTCCAAATTGCCCACATCTTAGTGCAGATTCAGGAGTGATTAACTTGTTGCTACTTATTATGGCTTCTTATCGGTCTTCTATCTTGGAAATGAATGGCACAGTATTGTATAATCCTGCAGGATTTATTGTATCAGATAATAGGAATACATGTGATACTTGTTGATGCAATTTACTATTCCTTCCTCAAACATTTCACATGCAGACATATAAAAGTGAGTCAACTATGCTTCTGAACCACTTTCAGGAGATGGTATTACTATGAGATGTTTGATGGTGGGATTAATTTTCTCCTCTCTTTAAGAGACTGAAATGAGACTGGGGCCAGCTGTCATGTAGCTGCAGTAGTGGAGATTCTGATTCTTCAATCATTCCATGACCCTATTCAGAGTGAGTCAGGTGGGGCACCAAAATGGAAGGGTATGTGAGAGATGAGTTTTAATGGCACAAATACAGGGGCTACAGGGAGGTATACAGCGGTCTCTCAGCAAATTGGAAAGTATTAAATAGTAGATAAAGGGTGGCTACTCCCTTCCTCCACCCCAAATCCATTTCCTTAACTTCTTTTTAAATAAATTTTAAGTGTATTTATTTATTTTGAGGGGGACGGCAAGTGGGATAGGGGCAGAGGGTGGGGGAGAGAAAGAATCCCAAGCAGGGATTCTTTGTCATCTCAGAGCTCAATACGGGACTCGAACCCACAAACCATGAGATCATGACCTAAACTGAAATCAAGAGTCGGATGCTTAACCAAGTGAGATGCCCAAACACCCCTCCTTACTTCTTTTTCACTTCATTTCACACTCCCCATCTCCCTCTACACACATACACACACGCACATCCAGCTGTCTGTAAAGTATAGTACAATTTATAAGGGCTTGTTAAGAAATATTGGGGCCCTAGAATCCCAGATGTAAAGACAAGAAGAGTTAACTAAGAGATCTAATCATTGTCATACTGTGAGCTGGGAGTGGGGAATAAATTTCAAAAGAATATAGACACTTCAGTTTCTATTGTCATATGTTGGCATCCAAGAGGGTCATAGCTGAAGATTAGAGCAGAGCAGCAGAGAATTTTTAAAAGCCATAATCCTGGGTGGTCTATTGTATTGGAAGCAGAACTTCTAACCCTTGGATCATCAAAGGACAAGGTTGAGCTACAAGACTTGGCAAGGACCCAGTACCTTAGTTGTTCCAATATATTTTAACTATGCAGCCCCACCTAAAACAAAATAGCACCTGTGTGTATTTATTTTTATATAAATATTTGTATAAACATTCTACCCTACCTCTTAAAACAAAACATCATAAAAGCAAGGCACAAAGATGGAACCCTTTTTTTTAAGGGTTAAATTTAAAAGTAACATAAGTGGAAGTTGTTGTACTTTCTTTCTGTGCTTCCAAGGATCACTGTGGAGAATCTGCTGCAGACAAGTGTTATGCAGTTCATGGGAAAGGATTGGTTTCCCTGGGAAGATGAGATTGTTACTTGGAAGCTGAAGTTCAAGCCAAGCATAATGACTGGGGAAGCACAGAAGGGAAGAGGACATTCCCGTTTGGTGGGGGTGGGAGAGCGCAAAGGAGTTTCGGGATCACTCCTGTAGAATAGATACTGAGTTTATGACAGCAAAACTGACTCCATTTGCTCTGAATTAGCATCACTGGAATCTGAATATACTCCTTTTCTTCAGTAAAGTCTGCTCTAAAAACTTGATCAAGCTAAATGTGTAGGTGGAAGACAACCAGGATGCAAGGTGAATGATATTTATATTTATAATATAAACCAATAGGATATAGTTACCTTTTCATGGCCCGTTCTGAGATTGAAGAAGTCCCTTAGAAGAAACACTATCCCCATCCTTTTCTGTCACAATTTAGACTATAAGATGTGAATGAAAACCCAGGAAGTCACAGGAAAGAAACGATCCACCCCTAAATTTAGGAGTTCTTTGGAATTCCTAATGAGGTACAAATGCAGTGGGCTGAAACTCAACAGAAAGGTTGGCCCAAAGGGAGACTAGGTTCTGTGAGCACATTTTTTTTTCTCATCCTGGGAGGCAACACTGATATCTAAGAAAACATATTTTGTGCATACTTAACAAAGAAAATAGCCCTACTGAGGAGGCATATTAGTCAAGGTTCTCCAAAGAATCAAAACCAGTAGGAGGTTTATTATAGAGGATTGGCTTAAGTGATTATGGAGGCTCAGAAGTCCCACTCTGCCATCTGCAAGGTGGGGACCTAGGAAAGCCAGTCGTGTAATTCAGTTTGAGTCTGAAAGCCTGAGAACCTAGGGGCACTGAGGGTGTAAATCTTAGTCCAAGAACTGGATAAGATGAGATGAGATGTCCCACTTAAACATTAAGGCAGGGAAAAGTGAGCAAATTCTTCCTTCTTCCTTCTTTTGTTCTATTGAGACCCTCAATGGATTGGATGATGCCCATCTACACTGGGGAAGGCAACCTATGGATGCCACTGATTCAAATATTAATATCATCAGGAAACACAGACATACACCCAGAAATGATGTCTAATCCAAGCACCCTATAGTCAGTCAAGTTGACACATTAAAGTTAACCATCACAGGAAGTAAACGTTTCTGTAGAGCTGAGGAGATTGGGCTGTGCACTCATTTCTCACCCCTCAGGAGATGACTTTATGATTGAGTAACCTGTGCAACCCTACAGAACTCCGAGTGGGGAAGAGCCCTGTGTTTGGCTTACCGCTCTACCATCTTGAAATTCTTAATAACTTTTGAACAAGGAGCCCTGCATTTTTATTTCCCACTGGGATCCACAGCTTATGTGGCCAGTCCTGCTTCCCCACCATCTTGCCTCCATTTTCTGCCTTATTGTTCTCTATAGCTCTTTGCAGTTCCTCTATTTTTCAGTCTCTACTCTCCCCTTTATTATCTGCTAACCTTAGACTTTCTTTTTGTTTTACATTCAGACAAAGATGTACTGTATGTGGGATCAGTGTGAACACAGTAATCGAATCAGTAAAAAAAAAAAAAAAAAAAAAAAGTGACGCGAATCAGTTTGACTTGATAACACGGCCATGGTAACATTTAAACGTGTGAGAATAACAATATGGATGATGAAAAATTTCAAACTTTACCAAAAGAAACGAAGAAGATTTTGTGGAACTGAAAGACTATGTGTAACCTTTGGTTGTATTTGTGTTGACTTATATGCAGTTTTGAGAGCAAGCATTGTCTTAAGTCTTTAAAAAATATTAAGTACAGCAGCTTATCAATTCACTAAGACTGCCTCAATGTACCATTTGCTATTAAATTAACTGTCAAGAGAGTTTTGTTAGGAAATTAGGTCCTTGTTTCTAGAATACAGGTAAGATGAATGAGGAAAGAGCAAGTGGGATTGCCAAAGGCAGGAAGCAAACCGGATTTTTGTACTGCTCGCTTTTAACACCGTACTTTTCCCTAATTGTGGTGTCACTGATCCTCTGGAGGAAAAGGGAAACAGAGAATATGTCAAGCTGTGTAACTCTTCTCAAATAAATAGCCAGTGCTATCCATCTCTCCATTCAAGATGAACTGCCAGGGAATACTAATGGCCATGAGCCCCGCATCATTGATCTTCATCAGGCGAGTGTATTATCCTTTGTGAAGTTCTCCAGGCTGGCGGGGACACTGCCTCTCCGGGCAACCCACCCCTTCCTCTCTCTCTTGTCTGTAACTTTTACTTTAACCTGTAAGTCATTCATCAAGGCAGTGACCTTGATGGCGAAAGCCTAAATGTGGTGGGTAAATGGGATGGAAATCTGAGATGTGCCGCCTCGCCTCCAGAAACAGCAGCCTGTGCATCACTTCTTGACAATGTCTATTTGAGCTGAAAGGGTACAGGATACTGCAGGCTTCTTATGCTGGCCTAGCATCCCAGCTTCACACTGTCCTCACGTGATGGCGTTTAGAAAAGTGATGTTTTTTTGTAAGCGCCTTTTATTATCCTGATCTTTTTAAAAAAAAAAAGTGATTTAAAAAACTGCAGGTGCATTTTACATAAAAAATGTGAAATGGCTTTCCTTTCCTTTGGTTCTAGCTGCAGATTTCTGCTCTAGAAAGTGATTGACTTTGGAATTAGGCAGAATCAGAGTTTTGTCCTGGCAAGGCTGAGCATATTAAAAGTGGTGGCAGGGACTGGGGTCATCTGGAGGGATTCACCCTTTCTGCCTCAGCCCTGTCCTACAGCAAACTCTTCTGCATGAACTGATGATCTCTGAAAGGGCTTGTTTGCTGTGTAAACATGACATTCTGCAAGTCCTTAGTCTCATCTTCAACCAGCTTGCTGCCCTAAGTCTATCCCATAAGGAAAGTCTGGAACTACCAGTAAGGTACGCTCAGTTTTTTTACTAATCTAAATTTCAGTTTACCCTATAAATCTAGGATTCAAAATCCTTTTCTTATATTTTCTGTGAAGACTGAAAAGGGAACATTTATAGAAATATCTAGTATGATGTGTGAGACTGGTAGGATTCTCTCTGTTTTCTATGCAATAAAATGGCAGTTATAAGACCAGGCACCCCAAATCTGTAAAACCTGTGTGATCTGACAGGCCATGAATGTATCATTCTGGATGGATTTCCTATGTAATATGCAATGATCTCTCCATGATCCTAAAGTTATTGTCAAATTTTATGAGCATATTTCTTAAATTTAACATAACAATTCCTCCTCAACACAAATACACTGTATAAAATCGCGTGTGTGTGTGTGTGTGTGTGCATGATGTTCCAACATCTCTCTCACCATTATGAGCAGGAGTCATGGAACAATATTCCTTCTCCATGTATATGTATGTATGTATATATATGTATGCATGTAGGTATACGTGCATGTGTGTATGTATGTGTGTGTGTGCGTGTGTGTGTGTGTGCATGTGTGTGTGTGTGTGTGTGTGTGCGTGTGTAGTGTTATGTCCCTGAAAATCCTTTAGTAGAAGAATTCAAGGTTCAAGAACTTACATATTTATTTTCATGGGGAAAATGGCATTTGAGGGATCCTCGTTATGATAACTTATGAAAACCTTTGAAAATAGTTTGATATTCATTAAAGTGATGGTGCCACACGAAGAGGCTAACTAAGCATTGGCATTTTGCACAGCTGAAAATTATAAAATTGGGTATGTGAAATTAAATGTATTATCATCTCTTGTTCACTAAACCTTCTACCTCAAAATTTTCCTGAGATGATTGGATTTATTTTGCTTAATATACTAATGGAATGTTTCATTGTTTGTCCCATCTCCTTCAAGACCTTTCTTGGTTCCACCATCTTATTCAAGTCCAGGGCTGAAATGCTTTTTTTTAAGTTTATTATTTACTTTGAGAATCTCATTCTCTAAGCCTTATTCTTTTCTCATGCTTTTATAAAAGCAACTAGGACAAGTCCCTAAAATAATAGATAGGTGATATGTTATTCCTATCTGATTAACCAAGCTTCTGGTTTATCTAGATTTATCAAATATTGGAAGTAACTCTCTATAGGAACTGATTAATCTTTGTCTTCCCAGACAAAAATGCTTTCCTGTCAAACTGCACAAACAATGCCTGGTTTTTAAAAAAGTGATTTTGGGGTGCCTGGATGGCTTAGACAGTTAGCATCCAACTCTTGACTTCGGCTCAGGTCACGATCTCATAGTTTGCGAGTTCAAGGAGCCTGCTTCAGATTCTCTCTCTCTCCCCCTGTCTCTCTCAAAATAAATAAAATAAATATCTAAAAAATTTAAAAAAAGTGATTTCTTTATATTGAGAAAGTCTTTGGATTATCTCTCTTATTTTCAGTGTTAATTTACAGCCCCAAAGCTTTATCAACTCTCTCTAAACTTGTGACTGGTTTACTTGCCTGTTTGCCAGTCTTCAGTGCTGGGCTGGACAGTGTAAGGCAGTGAAATACTTGGTTTGTTGAAAAGGTACAAAGGGGATGGTGCACAGTGGGTACATGGTCTTGGGGATGCTGTAACAGAGGTGATTGAACTGCTTTGTCTTTTTCCATCTGGCAGAGGCTATGGGATGACTTTTTGTTTTACTCTCCAAATCTTACCAAATATACTTGGAACTTCCCAAGAAGGGTACAAACACATGTCGTCGAGCAACATTTGCCATTCCTTACCCTTCCCTTTGGTGATGCTGTCCTATAAACTGGCAGGATGCCACCTTACAACCCTGCAGGGGCTGCTTGATCCCCCTACAACTCCCCCTTTACCGTGGGAGCCTCTGACCTTGGGCTAAGCCAAAAACTCAGTGGCTGGTGGCTGTGGGAAGATGCCTCTCTTGTAACACGAAAACACACATCTGTGCTCTACCATCTTCAAGAACCGAAAGGAAGGCTGTTACAATGTCAAAGTGTCACCGTGATTTCATTTCACTTTATCTTTGCAGTTCTTCTTTTCAGAGAGCTCAGATAAAAGTCTGTAGGGATTGGCCTATAAGGGTCAAGCTCCCGGCAGACATCACATTGTTGTTCTCAATTTTTCTGCTCTCAGACATTACACGTGTGCAGACACATACGTCCACTGCTCCTCTCAGAGGTTCTTTCTCCCTCTCTGGGCCACAGTGCACACATGTCCTAGAGAACCATGTTTAGCTTCAGCCCTGGATCTGTCACTTACTCACTGTAGAGCCTTAGGTGAATTTCATAGCCATTCTGGGTCTTAGTCTTCCTACCTGTGAAGTGTGGGCAATAATGGTACTTACCTTATAAGGTTGTCACAAGTTTTGAATTTTTTAAAATTTTATTTTAGATAGAGAGAGGGCACAAGTGGGACAGAGGGACAGAGGGAGAGAGAGAGAGAGAAAGAGAGAAAGAGAAAACCTTAAGCAGCTTCCACGCTCAGCATGGGAGCTCTATCCCCTAACCCTGGGATCATGACCTGAGCCTAATGAAGAGCTGGGTGCTCAACCGAGTCACCCAGGCACGCCACAAGTTTTAAATTGCTTTTCACATACACACAGAACTTAGAACAGTAGCTGATTTATAGTAAGTCTCTAATGAATGTTAACTACTGTTGTTATTGTACATACATCTACTTTCTCTTAGAGTTCTAAAATGAACCCATTTGTATTATATAATCATCGTCATGAAACGTGGATTGAAAATACAAACCCTGAAAGATCTGACTAAGAGTGATTTAGTTAAAAGCTACATCAATTGACAGAAGCACTTTGTAAAGACCTCTGCTAATTTCAAAGTTGTAGAAATTGAAGAAAGGGAGAATTACATTTATCTCGCTCAGCAAATAATACCAAAAGCATAACAGCCAATGCTATAGAATAAGAATGATATTACTACAATGATGACTTCTAAAATTTCAATGAAACAAAAATATTACTATTGAACCATCAAATACTTGTGGAACCTTGAGGTCCACCTCTGTAATCCTTTCTGGGTTCTATGATGCACTGTGATGAATTATAAAAGATGGGACATCAAGAGATATGAGTTTGGGTTATTTGATAGTTTTGCCATTAGATAAAGGCACCTCTTTCCTCTGAGCTTTCATTTTCTTGCAAAAGTTGGTAATAATAACAGCTGCTACACAGACCTCATAGGGACATTGTACAGGTCAGGTGATAATATGTATATGACCATGCTTCTTAAATATGAGTTCTTTTAGAAAGATTGTCCTCAGATGATCATGCTTTTATCTTGCTACTTTTTCATTAGACACATTCTATCACCTCCTTTTTTAAAAAATAAAAATCATATCAATAATCCTTACCGCAGTCTCCAAGACCTTCAGTAATGACACCCTTTCCCTCTCTCTGATCCTGCAGCCCCAGTCAATCCACTGATCCCATCATTCCCTCTTACTCAGCTGAAATATACCCTTTAAGTGCTTACCATGTACCACACTGCTATGCAGGTTATTCTTTGCCCACTTTACAAAGTTCTCTTCCATACTCAATCAGCAGAATGATATTGTTAACTGTTGGCCTTTTGAAGTGTTTTGCATCAATGTCTCACAAGAAAGTATTTTTATTCCCTTCACCTTGCATATGGGGAAACTGAGGCTCAGGGGAGCCCAAGTCAGCAGAGGTGGTTGGAGACACAGCGGAGAGCGAACCTCAGCCTCTCTGTGGCTGGAGAACACACTTGGCATTGGTATCAGAATCATCACCTTGCACTGTCTGTGCAGATGTTCCTGAATACAACCTCGTTTGTTCGTTACATAACTTCGTGTGTGCTGAGCGTCTATCCTTTGCCAAGTAGAAAGGATATTGGAACTCATCGAGAACACACTCATTTGTGTGCTGAAGACTGTTGTGATGTGCCAAATGAGGATTCTCTATACCTCAAGGTTGTCCATTGAAATATGGGTCTGCTGTAATCACAGAAAAGAGTTTCCTCTTGTAGAACACACCCCTTTCTTGGTTAAAAAGTCCTAAATCTGTCTTCCTTAATAATAATGAATCCACTTCACCATCTCTTTCTATGGTGAGCTTTTGAAATAGCTGAAGACTCTCATAAATTTTATCATTAAATATGCTCTTATATTTTGAATGCCTATTTTGAGCTAGATACTCTATTAAATAATAACAAGAAAGATAATGGCTGACATTTACTGAATATGTCCTGTGTGCCTGACATCTGCTATGGCTTTTCATATGAGGCTTGTTAAATCCTCAGCACACCCCATATGAAGATCTAACCACCAGATGTCTTTTGTTATCAGTGTCACTGACTCATCAACTGGCTTGACTGTGACATAACACTGAATAGGAGGAAAGAGTCAGTAAAGAATGGGGCCCAAACTCCATGAGTGCTGGACTCTTATGGCTTTTCCCATCAACTGAGATTTCATTGGCCTTCCTAATAAGACTCAGGTCTGTACTGCTCTCTGGCCAAAGCATTCCTTTGTCAGACACTGTGCATGGAGCACTTTCCATGCATTTACCCTGTGTTTGAATTTTATAAGTGAAAAAAAGAAACTTGGGAAAATTAAGAATAGAGTCTGGGGTGATGTAGGGCTGCACATCTAGGAGTACAAGGCTGACTTCCCAGCTGGTCTAAGAAGCCCATCCACCACCTGTCCCACACGACTGAGCTGTCCAGCTCAACAATGATGAATCCAGTAGAGAGCCTTCTGCTCTTTTCCTAACTGCCTACTGGACATTAGCATCTCCATATACTCTAAGACAAGTTTCTGCTCCTTGCATATATTTTTCTGTGCTAGCATTCCCCTCTATTATCCGCAATAAGCACAGTGGTGGGCAGGAAACAGACACAACAGACACAACAAATGTCTGTTGATCGGAGTTAAGGAAATAGCTTGCTTCCCTGCTTTCCTTTGTTTTACATGCAAGGAAAAGACACTGTCTCTACCTCTAGCTCAATGATTTATGCTCAGAAAGACAAGATAAAATTTTAAAACTAATATGTTAGTATGGGTCAGTTTCTCCAGAACAGTCTCTTTTTTGCTGCATTAATAACACAGTAGCATTTTAGAAGAAACAGAGGTGCTAATGAGGCACTAATCACCCCCCCACACACACCCTTTTAAGCAACTAATTATGACTAACAGCTATGAAGCTATACCAGCTTTAAAACCTAATTAATTCAACCTATGAAGAAAAATGATTAATGAATACAGGCTGTACATAACTTAATAAGAAAAGGTCACGATGGCTATCGAGAGTAAGATTTTGAAAATGTTGCAAATTGGGGAATGGTTTTAGCTCAATCTGTTATTTGAAATAAAAAGGGATGTCTTCATATCTCGTTTTTATAAGCAATCTGGAGATTCAGCCAGCACTCAACTCCCAAGGCCAAGGGAATCTTTGAAAAATTAAGCGTTTCTCTCCTTGGAACAGCCAAGGATTTCTTTCTCTCTGTAGGGTTGGTACCTCATTTGCAAGTTTTAAGAGAGCTTTGCAAGCTTGAAGGGTTTGGGACTCCGGGGCAGGAATGAACCAAGAGCTCACGTTTGTCCCTCTTGGTTCCACCATCTAGATTCTGTGCCCGCTTAATGTCCTTTTCAATGACAGATTGCATAACTGCCCTTTGGCTACATATTAACTATTTTTCTTGACTTTATGATTTCTCCTGGTTTCAGCTGCATGCTCATCGTTAAGTTTTCACAGTGTTTTTGCATGATAAAATAGCAGCAAAATACAAAAGTTAATAGGAAATTAGCTTTTAAAAAAAATCGAATGAATGTAGTAGTCTTACTTAAAGCTTTGGATTTTGTAATAGCTTTCCCATCACACTGGTCTTGAAAGATAACTCACACAGCTAATATGCGTACGTGCCTGGGGCTGGTAACACAGAGCTTGCTTCCATTCCTGCTGCCTCACTGCACTTTGAAGGCTTCCAAATTCCACTGTCTTACCACTAACATGTGATGCGGAGCCCATCTCCCACATAGGGGGCCCCACAGAGGAGTGTTGCCTCAATGTTGCCTATGCAAGGCTGTTTCCACTGTGCGCCCCAGTCTCCTCCCTGACTGCCACTGCCTCTCCAGGGACCTTTTCTGTGGCTGGGAGTCCCACTGTGCTGAAGCGGGATACTGGGCTGCTGCTGTCCACATGGAGAATGTATTGATCATTCTACTCAACTCAATAGATATGCGCAGGGAACAAATCTTAGGCCACTTATGTGATACCCATGCTGGTAAGCTTTCACTAAAAAAACATTTCCTCCATAACCTTGAAATTTATTAATCTGTATTCTCAGATCCAGTGAATGCCATATTTGGAATAATCTGCTTCACTCCTTCAGCATCTGGTGACTCTATTATGCAAATAATTATTCTCTGCTGCTACTTTACTACTTTACCAGGTTAACCTGAAAGATTCTGGTAATGATTTACCTGTCAGTGTTTGCTGCTCAGTCCCCATTCAAAGCTGGGATGGCCGGTTTTTATACAACTATCATCATTATAGGAGTTAAACGTAAAATATGCAGATGCATTTTACTGTGTGCCTATTTATATACATATGTGCAATCACAGCACACTGTGTTTACCGAAGTATAATAACCTTACCTTCTATCTGCGGGTTCAATATTTAGCTATCAGCAGATTGCTAAATTCTTGAGGGTGGATAATTTGCTTAACCCTGTGAGCTACAGCACCGGCACATTGTTAGCACTATAAAAAGATGTCAAGTGAATCCTCTGGCTCCCAAAAAGAATCTCATTATTGCTCATACAATAGTGTTTAAGGGCATGAATTAGAGTCCGACTTCTCAGGTCCGAATCCTGGTTCTATCCCATATTAACTGCATGACATTGAGCAAGTTACAATCTCGTTTTGCCTCTGTTTTTTCATTTATAAAATTAGGATAGAAAGAGTATATTTATCATAGCCTTTTAAAGATTAAATACGACAATTCTTATTAACGCACTGAACACATTGTGTTCAGTCTCAAGAATGAGACCTTAAAAATGTGAGCTTTTAGGTTAGCAATGCTCACACGATTATATTGATTGTTTGAAGATGACTTTTGTTTATTTGTGTATGTTTGGAAATTAGAACCGGACATCCCACAAGAAAAGAAAAAGGAAAAGAAAACATGAAACATTGAACACAAGTCTGTGAAGCAAAGTAAAAACCGGAGACTGGCATCAGTATCATGCATTGAGTAGAATGGTCAGAAACTACAACCTATCTGGACAAGTAATCATTAGCTAAGAAAGATGACTGCAAGTCACAAATCACTCTCCTGTTGTCAAAAGCTGCGCATTCATACATCAGACAGACCCTGACAAGCAGACTCTGACTGCTTAAGCTTCTGTCACCTACTAGAAATTATCTCCTGCCTTTTCAAACAATCTTCCTATTAACAAGTGTCGTGGAAAAAAAAAACAGTTAAACATTTAAAAAATTAAAAACATGGGTCTTTTTTTTCTATTTTACACTTTTACCAGGCAAGAAATGGTTTTTGCTTCATGTGATGCATTTTCTGCATCAAAGCCATTAATCCACAATCCCAAAAGTCTGAAAAATCTATCTTAACACGAGAAGCCTAAAATAATCAACTTCTTTTGGAGTAAAATCAGTGGAGTACCATCTAATGCATATTTTGTATCTTAGTTTCATCCACATACTGGTATAAACTTTTAATCCTCAATCTTCCCTCTCATTTAGGGAGTGCTTGTGGAAAGTTTTCAAAATCAGGATTATATGGCCTAATGCTAAAAGCGGTCGATGCTCTCAAAGCATTTAGTATTTGCACTGCGAGAGAATTGGGTTGCTTAAGCACTCAGTAAGTGCGAGATCCTGGGGATGCAAGCTACATTTTATTGGGCAGTTAAGTAGGGGATTGGTTCTCACTTTTCCTAGAGGGCCCACCTGCAGTTGTTTTAAAAAGCTTTCCCTTCAGAGAATTAATGTAGTCACTTATAATATTTCAGTGTCTACCATTTCATCTTTCCAGATTAAAGCAAAGGGTTAGGAGAGGCTCATGGGCAAGCTCTGTATCAAAAGGTAGTTGGATGTATCTGTAGAGACTCTCAGACTTAACATCTTTTCCCTTCCCATCAATAAGGAAAGCTAATTTCACAGTACTAACTTGAAATGTTTTTGGCGCCTTTGTTTGGAATAATTCATCATGGAACATCTGGCCGACTCATCAACACTTTGCAGCTTCAAATAACTTTCCAGTCTCAATTGCTCTAGATGTATCAGCATTTCTTTTGATTATTAATATGATGGACAAGTTTCATATCGTTCAGTGCCAATGCAAAGGAACTGTGACGAATGAAATTTGTTCTCTATGTGTCTAGTGTTGTGAGAGTGAGGAACTCTCTTCTCCTGAGAGCTTCATTTTCCCTTTTGGTGAACTTGGCAACATAAACGTTTCGGTCTCCTTGATTATAGCATCTGGGTGAAACTGCCAAGTTCTGCACTGAGCCGTTGGAAGAATTCCTTTAAAGGCTTTCTTATTTGGGTGTTTGTTCCTATATATTTTTTATTGTTATTATTATTGTGCAACCATAAAAAGGAGTTTGTGGCTGAATTCAGTTCAATAGAAAAGTGATAGACACTAAATGCATCAATTTTGATATAATTTGATAAGCAAATCAATCTTCCGTGAAGAAATGAGCTCTGCAATTTGGGGGCTGGTGTCTATCAGGAAATAATCCACATAGCTTATAAAAACAGGACTGCTGTGGCATTTCCAGATGTTGAAAAATTATTTTGTACATGTACATTTGCCAAAACCCTCAACACTTCAGGTTTGTTTAAAAGAACATCAAGTGAGAACATTAAAATTGGAACATAATGTGGGGAAAAGAAACAAAATAATGAAGAAAACAAAGTGTTTCTATTGTAGTTATTAAATAGTAGCTTTATATGAGCAAAAACTGTTAAGCCTTCAGCTTTCTTTCGACCAAGGCAAGTAGGAATGTGACAAGTTATGTAACTCATAAGTATCAGAAAGGGAGAAACAGTTTTCCTTGAGACAGAGGAATATCTCTTTCTCAAAGGCTCCACATAGCCACTGAGAATTTAAATCTTGACAAACACATACATTTGTGTAAATATATACATTTAACCCACAGATTTATCCCTCAAACAACAATTGCCTGAAGTGCAAATAATAATCAAAAGCCCAAGATGTTTCAGAAGGAGCTAATTAAAACAAGTTGGCAGAATGTATAGGTATGAACTTGAAAGTAAATACATATATTTTGTTGTTCATCTTCTTTATTAATTAAGTGGTATGCTTTGTCAATTATAATATCATCATCTAATTATGGCATACTTATCACATAGTCATTATAATAAATATGTAAATATAATGGCAATTACAGCTGTAATCTCATGTCATAAATGTGGTTATGAATTTGTACATAGTGACTAGAATAATTCATGGTTAAGGATCTAGTTCAGATTTACGGATGGAGATTATCACTAAGGTGGCAAAACATCTAGACTATCTAAACTTTCATTAATCCATTTCATTGCATGTAAAAAACAGCATAAATCAGAATCGAGACCGCATAGCATGACCACTGACATATTTCAACTGATTCGCAGCCCTACCTTCATGTAAAAGAATCATCACCAAATCAGGACTCCCGTCTCTCTAGACCATCTTCCATTCTTCTTCATCTGCTGGTATCCCAGGATGCTGACCTCTGTGTTGGGTTTGGCAAACACAGGAACACTGTTGAAGGATAAAAGGCAGGGAAGATAGTCTGGAGAACTTATTCCTTTTTGCCCTTCCTTCCTGCTGCATAATGTGACCTTCTACCTATGGCCATGGCCCCTATCTAGCAGCCCTCCCCAAGTACTGGCTACTTTTTCCACCTCCCCTTGCTCCTTTCGGGTCTTGGCTTACGGCTCTTGGATCTTGCCAGCTCCAGGGTACTGCACTCTTACTTCACTATACTCTGACATTTTTTTTGTAAATAATCCTTTATTAAATTCTCTTAAAATTATCCAATTTGAGTTAGCCATATGGTTTTTTTGCCTAGATCCTGACTGACATTAATTAGGGCATTAAACTCAATATTGAAACTCATCTTTTTGAAAATCTATGTATTTTTAATTTTTAAAAATGTTTATTTATTTTTGAGAGAGACAGCACAAGCAGGGGGGGAGCAGAGAGAGAGGGAGACACAGAATCTGAAGCAGGCTCCAGGCTCTGAGCTGTCAGCACGGAGCCTGATGCGGGGCTGGAACCCAGGAACCTTGAGATCATGGCCAGAGCGGAAGTTGGATGTTCAACCGACTAAGCCACCCAGGGGCCCTGAAAATCTGTATATTTTTTAAAGTTTGCTTTCTTAATCTCAATTATTGTATAGTGACTGAGATAATAAAATCAAGGAAATAATAAGAAAAATAACAAGTAACATTTAAAAAAATGCCAGACGCTCTGCAAAGCACTCCGTTTCATTTAAACCTTACTAAAATCCTTTGCAGTATATACTATTATCATTCCCATCTCACATGTAAAGAAACAGTCTGAAAGAGTTTATGTAGATGGCAGGTGGAAAGGTCCAGATTACCATGCTGCACTTGGGTTCTCTGGCAGTTTGGACACAGAGAGTGGGGACCTGGAAAGAAAGGGAAAGAGTCAACTGAATGTGAAAGGTGGAGCCAGAGACCAGCAATACCAGGCAGGAAAGCTTTTATGAAAAGAAAGATATTAATGCAGAAGAGCATAAGCAGAGAAAAGAGGTGAAACTGAACAGTAGGAAGACAGCAGTGAGGGAAAAGCATTGAAAAGGGAAGGCGTGACTGGGGAGTCAGGAACATTCGGAAGGTTCTGGAAATGGCCTCTTCGTGTGACCTGCACTTGCAGTTCCCACCTCCTCTTACATAAAACAGAAAAAGCTAGTGAGGAGGCAAAGAGGGACAGGAGGGGAGAATGAAAGACGAGTGATCAATCAGGACCAGTTTTGTGATTAAAACTGTCAGTGTTTTACTTTTATTACTACTATCTTGCCAAACATAGCATGAGCACCTAGTCTTAGTGGAATTTTATTTTATTTTATTTTATGATTTTATTTAAAAAAATTTTTAATGCTTGTTTTTGAGAAAGACAGAGAGAGATAGCATGTGAGCAGGGGAGGGACAGAGAGAGGGAGACCAGAATCCGAAGCAGGCTCCAGGCTCTGAGCTGTCAGCACAGAGCTGACGCGGGGCTCGAACTCAGGAGACGTGAGATCATGACCCAGCCGAAGTCGGTTGCCCAACCAACTGAACAACCCAGGCGCCCCTAATTTTATTTTTGTTAATTTGTTAATTTATTTACTTTTGTTGAAGTATAGTTGACACACCGTGTTATATCAGTTTCCAATGCACAGCATCAATGCATAAGTCTCTATGTCATGTTACGCTCACCACAAGAGTAGCTTCCATCTGTCACCATCCAACGTTATTGCAGTTCCCTATGTTCCTTGTACTGTGCCTTTCATTCCCATGATTTATTCATTCCATAACTAGAAGCCTCCCACACCCCTTCACCCATCTGCCCATCCTCCCCACCTCCCTTTCCTTTGGCAACCATCAGTGTGTTTTCTGTGTTTATGGGCCTGTTTCAACTTTGTTTGCTTTTTGTTTGTTTGTTTGTTTTCTTTCTTTTTTTTTTTTTAGATTCCACTTATTAAGTGAAATCATATGGTATTTGTCTTTCGCCGTATGACTTATTTCACTTAGGATTATACTTTCTAGGTCAACTCATGTTGTCACATATGGCAAGATCTCATCTTTTTTTGGCTGTATAATATTCATACTTACATATATAAATATGTATATATATATATCTGTATGACACCTTCTTTACCTATTCATCTATCAGTGGATACTTGTGTTGCTTCCATATCTTGGTGATTATAAATAATGCTTCAATAAATATAAGGGTGCATGTATCTTTTCAAATTAGTGTTTTCATTTTTTGGAGGGGGGATTGAATTTCCAGTGATGAAATTGTTGGATTATACATCATTTTCAATTTTTTGAGGCCATCCATACTGTTTTCTATAGTGGCTTTACCAATTTACATTTCCACCAGTAGTGTACCAGGGTTCCTTTTTCTCCACATTCTTGCCAACACTTGTTATTTCTTGTCTTTTTTATTCTAGCCATTCTGACAGGTGTAGAGTGATATTTCATTGTGGTTTTGATTTGGTTTGATGATGAGAGATGTTGAGAATCTTTTTACGTATCTCTTGGCCATCTGTATGCCTTCTTGGAAAAAAATGTCTATTTAGGTCCTCTGCCCATTTTTTAA
The DNA here is from genome assembly GCF_007474595.2 of Lynx canadensis. Classification (NCBI taxonomy): domain Eukaryota; kingdom Metazoa; phylum Chordata; class Mammalia; order Carnivora; family Felidae; genus Lynx; species Lynx canadensis. Next base: position 53,066,764 of record NC_044305.1, on the reverse strand, counting down.
TTGGATTATTTGTTTTTGGTGTGTGTTCTGTTGTATAATTTTTTAATGTTTTTTGGATATTAACGCTTTTATCATATATATCATTTGGAAATATCTTCTCCCATTCCATAGGATGCTTTTTTGTTTTGTTGGTGGCTTCTATCACTGTGCAAAATCTTTGTCTTTTGGTGTAGTCTCAATCGTTTATTTTTGCTTTTGCTTCCCTTGCCTGATGAGACATATCTAGAAAAAATGTTACTATGGCTGATGTCCAAGAGATTACTGCTTATATTTTATTCTAGGAGTTTTATGGTTTCATGTCTCACATTTAGGTCTTTAATCCATTTTGAGTTTATTTTTGTGTATATGATAAGAAAGTGGTCTAGTTTTATTCTTTTAAGTGTCTGTCCTGTTTTCCCAGCACCATTTATTGAAGGGACTGACTTCTCCATTATATATTCATACCTTCTTTGTATGGAGATGGATTAATTGGTCATATAAGCATGGATTTATTTGGGGGCTGTCTATTCTGTTCTATTAATTTATGTGTTTATATTTGTGTCAGGACCACAATGTTTTGATATTATTTGTAATATATCTTGAAATCTGGGGTTGTGACACCTCCCACTTTGTTCTTTCTCAAGATTTCTTTGGCTATTCAGAATCTTTTGTAGTTTCATACAAATTTTAGGATCATTTGTCCTGGTCTACTCTTAGAATTTTATTTTTTATTTTATTTGTTTTTTAATGTTTATTTATTTATTATTTATTTATTTTGAGAGAGAGAGAGAGAGACAGAGACAGAGAGACAGAGACAGAGAGACAGAGTGTGAGCGGGGGAGGGTCAGAGAGAGAGAAGGAGACACAGAATCAAAAGCAAGCTCCAGGCTCTGAGCTGTCAGAGCAGAGCTGGATGTGGGGCTTGAACACACAAGCTGTGAGATCATGACCTGAGCCGAAGTCAGACGTTTAACTGACTGAGTCACCCAGGCACCCCTCTTAGTAGAATTTTAAATGAGAGAAAATTCCAGTGGCAAGAGGAATTTTTTTTCAAATGAAACATACACCATCTCAAGCAACTGAACTTTCACTTCCAAATTGTATATACAGGTACACAGAAAGTCATGGTGAAAGCAGTTACTGTGAGGGCTGCATTTTTTCCAGTTTGGAACTGGATCGCCTGGTATTTGAGCTTGCTACTGAGGAGAAAGTTTTAAAAATATTTGACAGTTGATGCTTGACATTTTCAAATCAAGAAAGTTTTTATTGTTATATTTTAACACAACTTGAACATTAATGTTATTGCTCATTCTTTTGACTTCCACCATTTGCTGTTATGACAGTTTGCTTATTAAGAAAAGCTGGCACATAATGAGCCTTTGCACAATGTGCCAGGTATTTTTGCTGAAACCATCTGGCAACCCTAGTGCATACCCCATTTGGAGTTGTGCCAGTTATTGATGATGGCAAGAGGCATAGCCCACTCGTATTCATCTCCTCAAGTTCTTTTCTCCTTATTTGATAATTTCTAATCATTTTTGCTTCCCCTTATAGCAGAAGCCTTCTGGGTGGCTTATAGAGATGGCTTCAGCATCTCCTCTACCTTCTCCTTAGATATAAACTGCTCAAGTGTTTGTACCCACCACCCCACCAATGTTTTCCTTATCAGTATCACCAGTAATTTGCATTCTGCCCCATCCAGGGATTACTTCCCATCTCTCATCTCACTTGACCTATCAGCCATTTGTCAAGTGGGACCACTCCCAACTTAAACCCTTTCTCTCTTGGCCTCCAGAACACCATACTTTCTCAATTTCCCTCCCACCTCACTGGCTGCCCCCCCCCCCCCAGCTGGATCACTTTTAGTGATTCTCCTCCTTGCTCTTAATGCAAAATGGTTGAATTCCTCCAAGCTTAGTTCTTGAGTTTGTCCTCACTACCCAGTCCTGTATTTTAAAATGTCATCTCAGGGTGCTTGGGTGGCTCAGTCAGTTATGTGTCAGACTTCTGATTTCAGCTCAGGTCATGAATTCATGGTTCATGGGATTGAGCCCCATATCGAGCTCTGTGCTGATAGCATGGAGCCTGCTTGGGATCCTCTCTCTTCCTCTCTCTCTGCCCTTCCCAAATACTCTCTCTCAAAATAAATAAATGAATGTAAAAAAATAAAACATAATAAAATAAAATAAAAGTCATCTGACACTTGTAAAAATGGCTAAAATTAACAACACCAGAAACAACAGGCATTTGCAAGGATGCAGAGAAAGGGGAACCCTCTTTCTTCACTGTTGGTGGGAATACAAACTGGTGAAGCCAGTCTAGAAAACAGTATGGAGTTTTCTCAGAAAGTTAAAAATGAAACTACCCTATAATCATCAATTGTGCTACTAAGTATTTACCCAAAAGATACAAATATACTGATTCGAAGGGATACATGCACCATGATGTTTATAGTTTATAGCAGCATTGTAAGCAATAGCCAAATTATGAAAAGAACCCAAATATCCACCAACTGAGGAATAGAGATGTTGTAGTATATACAATGGAATATTACTTAGCCATAAAAAGGAATGAAATTTTGCCATTTACAATGGCTTGGTCAGAGCTAGAGTGTATTATACACTCTCTGTATATATATATGCGAAACAAGTCAGTCAGAGAAAGACAAATATATGATTTCACTCATGTGTGGGATTTAAGAAGCAAAACAGATGAACATAGGGGGAAGAAAGAGAGAGGCAAACCATAAACCAGACTTTGAACTATACAGAACAAACTGAAAGTTGCTAGAGGGGAGGTGGGCAGAGGGATAGATTAGATGGGAAATGGGTATCAAGGAGGGTATTTGTTGTGATGAGCACTGGGTGTTACATGTAGGTGATGAATCACTAAATTCTACCCCTGAAACTAATATTACACTATATGTTAACTAACTGGAATTTAAATAAAAGCTTGAAAAAAAAGTCATCTCTAACCTCAGTGCTCCCAAACAGACATCCCCATCTCGAACTTCTGCCCTGAGCACTAGACTTACACATCAAGCTGTCCACTCCTCATTTGCCCCTTGGAACTTGAATAGGCATCTCAGATTCTGCATGTTCCAAACTCAAACTGTTGATCTACCCCACTAATCATTCCTTTCTCAGTCTTGCCCTTCTCAGTAAATGGTATCAAAAGAATCATTCCTAATTCCTTTCCTTCATACCTTAATTGAATCCATTCACAAATTCTGACAGCCTCACCTTCTAAATACATCTTGAATCCAGCCACATCCCCTCCAAGCTACTGCTACCAGATGCATTTACTGATGTCCCTTGCTTGGATTATCACACTAGCCCTATGGCTGATTTCCTGCTTTGATTACAATATCTTCTCCAATTAGCAGCCAGGTTATGCCACTTCTTTGCTCAAAATCACCCAATAGCTTCTATCACACTGGGAGACAATTCTGAGGTCTTTATTATGCTTTAAAGTATCCTTCAATGGTCTTGTCCTGCCTACCTTTCCTACCTCATTTTTGGTCACTGCCCCCTTATTCCCCTCCTGTCACATTGGTTTTTTCACCAATAGTTGAAAATGTCAAGTTTATTTCCAACTCTGGGTCTTCTCTCTTCCCTGCTTTTTCTGCCTGAAAATCTCTTTATCTTGATAGTTTCATGGCTGCCTCTCACATTTATTCAAGCCTTTCTTCCTTAAATTTTAACTACTCTGGCCACCTTATCTAAAGTACAGTTTCACGTTTTGGCAAACCTGTGCTTTGTATTCCTCTAACTTGCTTTATTATTTTTTCGTAGCACTTACAATGATCTGATATTATGTTATATGTTTGTTAGTTTATTGCCTCTCTCCTGAACTAAAACGTAGCTTTATGAGGGCAAAGACTTTGTTGTTTTCATTCCTATGTCCCTGTTACTGATACCTATTCATGGTGGATGTTCAGTAAATATTTGTTGAATCAGTATCTCTGTATTGCTGATTGTCACCACCCCTCGATAATCAAGTGCAGTGAAAATCAAGTGCAGAAGAAAAGGTGTGCGTGTGTGTGCATGTATGTATCCGTATGACTTGATGTGTGTGTCTGTGATACCCCAGAACTTTGTACTGAAAGACCTCAAATTACACCCCAACAGCATTGGGCATAACTTCTATCCATATACTGGTTTCTAAATTCCTTTCTTCACTTAAAGAAACAAGAAATCCTTGAAGAAATGGCTGATCCCTGATCTGGAGAAGAAAAAGTGTAACATAAACTTGGAATGTCTTGATATGCCAGAAAGCTAGAATTGCTCCAAGACTAACATGAAGGTTTCAAAAAAACACAGGTGCCATGTTGAAGAGAGTTCCACTGGCCAAATTTGAAGAAATCAGAGCATCAAAAAGAAGAAATACCGCTACTTACTGAAACACACGTCAAGGTATCAAGGGGGACTGTGAGATAGAGATAATATCTTTTCATAACAGATCTGTTTTTGCACCAGGATCTAATCAAATTTTAGGCATTTTATTTGATTCTTCATTAAAATAAGTGAATAGACTGAAAAGCAGAACATGTCCTCTAAATGTAGGCTTGATAAAATAATTCTGGGATTTGCTGGAGAGGATCCATTCTTCACTCCTCAGCAGAATATTTCAAAGTTGGGGATATGCAGAGTGGTTGACATGATGGAGATTAGTAGCTCTGATGGGAAAACAGTCCTAGGTGTGAAGTAGCAAATCTACCAGTTACAGAGAGCCATCATGGGTTCCAGGAAGGTGAAATTTGCTCTAGGAGCCAGCCAGAGATAGGGTGATACTTGAGGGGTTAGGTTTTGGATTTACCACTCACTACCATTACTAGGACCCACGCCCACCTTCACTCAATCCTGCCAAGTTGATGATGCTGAATACATAGAGTCTCCAAATAACATTTTATCATGGCGTGCCATTAACATTTAAGACCAGAACAAATTTGCTTAACACCTTGGGATAAAATGCATTTCCTCAGATGCGCTACCCTTCTTATCCCAAATTATAAGGAGACAAGGGGGAAAGCTCATGCTGGTGGTTAAGGAACTCTATGCAGTTTCAGGCAACCATGAGTCCCCATTGTGTTCCAGCATTATCTGGGTGAATGTAAAGTGATGGTAATTTGCTTCTTTCTTCCTTCTCTGTAATTCAAAGAACACACTCCTAGAGCCAGACAAATGCATTATGCATCTTTTTAAAATGAGCTACTGAAAATAACTCAGTGAGTAACCAAACAAAGAAAGTAAAGATTATTAAAATTTCTCTTTTTTTCTTTCCACACAAGTGCAATTTTTAAAAAGGGAAAAAATAAAATTTGGCAGCTTTTTTTCCACTGCTAATTAAAAATAGTTACTTTAATGGCATGGGACAATATTTAGAAATAGTTATAGGATGAAGGAATGTGACAGAACTGAATGAATACCCACACATCTTTATATCATAATCTAAACCTCACACAAGGTTTTTTATTTAGGGGGCAAAACTCTAAATCACCCTGATCTGTACTTACCGTGCATTAAAACCATAATGAAGTAGAATTCTCAGAAGATGGGTTGGTCTCATTGAATACTTTGGTAAACAGAATCCTTTTTTTTTTTTTAATTTCTTTCATTTCTATTTTATCTTTTCATTTCCTTTCATCATTGTAAAATGATTGTGTGGTGATCATTGTAAAAAAAAAACAAAAACAAACAACAACAACAAAAACATTAGTGTACTTAGAGTAAGTATTATCTAGTGACCGGGAATTGATTCTGTGGTAGTTCAGGATCTTGTAATGCCCTAGGCTTACCACTGCTCCTCTTCTCTCTGTGCAGTAATTATGCATGAGTGTGTGACTGCGGAAGGTATAGGACATAAAACCAAATGACTATTGAACTCACGGACATGAGTTCTTCACAGGAACTGTTTTTCTTGGCGTTTATCTGTTTCTCCAGGTGAACCAGATAATAAAATCATTTTTGCTGAAGCACTGCTTTCTACTCTTGTAGGTGTTTACTCACTGGTCCCGTTCATCTTACCCTGTCCTGGGACACTGTAATATCTGCCTGTCACAAACATCTTCCCAACTCCATGTATTTGTCCTTATTCATCTTTCACACCATGAGAGACTCAGCCAAATGTATAGGACATCCACCTCAGTCTGAATCCCTGGTTTCAAAAACCATTTGTTCCACTTGGAAATCAATTTAATTGGACTGCAGGAAAAAAATCTTACTTAACCCCACTTATTATGTAATAAGTCAAATCTTACCAAAAAATTAATAAGTTGTTTGTTGACCCGTTTTTTGCTACAGGTTATGAATAAAGAGTCTTTAGTATTCTCTAGTCATGGTATAGATTTACAAATAGCCACAGTTCTGTTGTGCTTTATGTCCAAAGTCTTTTTGACAGAAGGCTGCACTCTCTGTACTTTTCCAAGGATGGTAATCAGCAAGGCAAGCAGAGCCCAGAGTGCTCCAAATCTGGAGACAGCCACTCTATGATGATAAGATTTGGTTTGGCTCTTTGGTTTGATAAGGCTGTCAGAATGTGCTGGTGAAATGAGATTTCTATATAGTAACGTTATCATGGGTCCTGCTATCACTACTGGGTCTAATCTGGAGACAGCTTCCTCTTGCTCTTCAATGATCTCCCTTACACAGTGGTTACTGTGATATGCCAGCACTTAGCTTACCTCTCCATGTTCAGGATTTTGTTGCTTGCTCTTTGGTTGTCATATCCAAGTAATCACTGCCAAGACTCGTGTCAAGCAGCGTTTCTCCTTATGTTTTCATTTAGGAGTTTCATGGTTTCAGGTCTGACATTTAAGTCTTTAATCTGTTTTTAGTTAATTTTGTAAGCGGTGGAAGACAGGGGTCTAGTTTCATCCTTTTGCATGTGAATGTCCAATTTTCCCAGCGCCATTTATTGAAGAGACTTCCTTTTCTCCATTGACTATTCTGGGTTCCCTTATCTACTATTAGCTGACAATATACATATGGGTTTACTTTTGGGCACTTGATTTTGTTCCACTGATCTATGTATCTGCTTTTATGCCAATATCACACCGTTTTGGTTACCATAGTTTTTTCATATAGTGAGAAATCAGTAAGTGTGATTCATCCCACGTTGTTCTTTATGATGATTGTTTTAGCTATTTGTTTTTTTTTTTTCTGGTTTAAAATGAATTTGGAACAGTTTTTTTTTTCTATTTCTATAAAAGTTGCCATTGGTATTTTGATAAGGATTGCATTAAATTTATAGATGATGTTGGGTAGTATGGGCATTTTGACATATTAAATCTTCCAATCATGAATGTGTAATATCTTTCCATTTATTTGTGTCTTCTTCAATTTCTTTCAGCAACATCTTACAGTTTTCAGTATAGAGATCTTTCAACTCCTAGGTTAAACTTATTCCTAAATATTTTATTGTTTTTGATGCTATCATAATGATATAGTTTCTTTTTTTCTTTTTTAGTTAATTTGCTATTAGTATATAGAAACACAACAAAGATAGTGTATAGATAATTTATGGATAGTGTATAGATAATAGTGTATAGATAGTGTAAAGATAGGGTTACAAATTAGCTTCCCCGCCCAGGAAGTGCAGCAAAATAGGCTCTAAGCCAGAAAAGCCATTGTTTGGAGTCCCAAATCAGAGAGACATCCATATCGAGGTCCCTGGCCAGATGGAACCACTAGTTTGGCTCTGCAGCTAGGCAAAACAATAGGCTTGGATTTTTACTTGGGTATGATTACAAAGAAGAACTTGATCTGCCAAGATCCTAATGATGGTTGCTGTGAGGTCTATTCTCCTTCTCTATTCCAATCTGATCTTCAGTAGTTAAGGCCTGCAGATTTTCCAGCAATCCCTGTGGGTTGAGACCTGGAATGGGCCTCTTGAGAAGCAACCCACAATGCTGGGGGAATTGGATGGTCACCTTGGGCTCTCTTTTTCCTACTGGAGCAACTTGAGGCCCCAGAGGACCCTTTTGGTGTGGTACTATGCCAATCTGGGGGATGATCAATGAGGGCACAGTGCAGCTGCTTCTCTTAATGTGGTCCTCCTCAGTGTCTGTGACCCATGGCAGTGCTTCAGTCTCATTTCCTTATTCTGAGATTTTCACAGTGTTCTCTTGTCTATGGATAGTTGCCAGTTGGTTTTGTGAAGGGGACTGAAGTCAGGAATAATGTCTGTTGTGACCTTGGTGATATTACACTTGACAATATTTTCTGATGAAAATGCTTAGTTGAAATTCGATTTTGCTAACATTTATTAAACTCCCAGTCTGCGAAATAGCCAGGCATGGAAGAGAGGGCATAGAGTTTGGATTTGGACAGCACCTGAGTGATCTCATGCTGGGAATGGTGAGGATTGAGTGAAATGACTCACCAATGTCAGCTTGTCAGAACAGAAGCACAAGGAGGAAAGAGACTTTAAGTTACTACAGTACCTTGGCACCTAAAGCAGTTCTTGGCATAGAGTAGAAACTCAGTAAATGCTTCTTCTGCCATTACTATGTGCCGTCTACTGCGTTACACGCAGTAGGTTCCATGGCATGTTAGGAACAGCCCCCACCTACAGACCAAGCAATGGCGTGCCTGTCGATCTTCTGAGGCTTCTGGGAGGATCTGGAATGCTTGCCACAAATACTGTTCTCTTCCGCTCAGGCTTGCTGCTTATTCTTGAGGGCCATGCTGTGTAGAATGACCCCATTTCCCTGGGCAGCAGCACATCAGGTAAGGAATGGGTGCCTGGCCCACCTAGAACATTCTCAGTGGCCTGAGAATTGTTTGGCTTCATTAGTTCTGCTCAATGGGCTTCTTTCTATACAGCAGGGGCCAGGAAATGTTTAAATAGAGGGCCAGACAGTAAATATTTTAGATCCATATAATATACTCAACTTGAGTATATTATATAGGTACTTATGTAACAAGAAAGGAAACTCCTGCCCTGCTCTGCATAGCATGCCTGATAGATGGATGGGACATCTGGGGGAATGAGCAGCATAGGTCCCAGTGCCTGGCAGTCTGGAGAGGAGCAGGAATAAGAGGGAGGTGGTAGCAGTGGTCAATTTTATTTTCTACCACTGTGACACCCAGATCTAGCAGGGCTTCCCAGAATGTCCAGCCATCTCACCATGGGCAACATGGCTGGAGACAAGTGACTCCCTAAATCACTGCCTCCAGCCTGAAACACCACTTCTTGGTGCCTGGAGGTTGCCAACAGTGGAGTCCCAGTGTGTAGGCAGAAATAGGTGCAGAAATCTGGAGCTGGTAGCTGGGTAGCTGGGTAGCTAGGAGCATAGAGGGAGTGCCAGCTGGAGCATGACAGCAGTGGTATAAAAGCAGATGTGGCTGGATTTGGCCTGCAGACTGTATTTTGTCAACCTCTACATTAGACGGTTGCTGGCAGAATCATCAGATCCCATTTCTTGGGGGAATATGAACTTGAGGCATAGACAAGGGGAGTTCATTATTTGGTCTCCTTATAACAGAGAGTCACCAGGATAGAGAAGCGCTGGTTTAAGGACAGTAACTCCTGCTCCTGAGAGCGTGTCAGGATAACTTGCTCCTCAGTGACCTTCCCTTTCTGCACAGTATTCCAATCTCATGGTGGGTTGGGGTGGAAAGGAGTTGCCTGGCTGGGAAATAATTGAGATTATGTTCCTGGATCCCTTGCTTCCTCTTGCATCTTTTCAAGAGCTCAAATCACTTCTGTCTTCCTTCCAGCCTAAAAGAGCCTAACCAAAACAAAGCATTTGCCCTTCCATGGAACGATGAATATCAGGTTCTCTTTCTGTTCTCTTACTTCCAGAGATCATTGACCCCTTAGCTCTGAGGAATGATACCTTTATCAGCACTCTTGAAACAAGGCATCTTTCTCATGGCACTTGTATTTTCTCCCCTACCTGAAGGTCAGATGTATTTACCTTTTCTGATTGAAACAATTCATCTCTGTTTTATCTGACAGAATTTGATAGATGAATTGATGATTTATAAGCCAAAGGAATAAGATTAAGCTGTTTATTCTGTACTATGATAACCATTGGTATTGTAATATGAATAACCTTACCAAAGCAGGCATTTATATTTATTTTATTTTATTTTATTTTATTTTATTTTATTATTTTATTTTATTTTATTAATTTTTTTTTATTATTTTATTTTTTAGTTAGAAGTTTCCAAGAAAAAAGTGGCTAGGAAATTTTCTTTATCATAGGCTGTTAGATATAACATGTAACACAGCAGATTGCTGCTTTACCATAGTAACACAAATGGCCCTGAATTTCCCTAACACCATATGGAATTTCTGTAACTTACCAAGTAATAAGAAGATTCAGTACATCTATCTCTTCATATTCTTTTGGGAACAAGTGATCTGGATGTATCTTCATCATAAATACAGATCCAATTGGACAATTTAACATGAGTGATCAGGCCTTGGAGAAATAAATCACTTAACTAGAGGCATAGGAAATTTATGAATAAAATATTACATTAAAATTTCATAATTAGCAAAGTAACTGCTAACTGGACAAAAGTGCTCTTGCTCACAACGTTCCTCAATCCCTCCAAGGCGTACCACAGGAGTGCCAAAATACCGGGGTATTGGGTCAGGGGCCCTGAACAACTCTGACCACACACTGAGAAGTTCCCACCACTTGCCTTTGTAGTTTCTAGGCTTTGATCAAAGTACTCCACTTGTATTTCCAAAATTGTCTAAGAAAAGTTCAATGAGCTGTGTCACAACCTATCATATATTTATTACATTTATCCCCTTTTCTAGATATCGGAAAGATAATTCCCAATTATCTTTGTGGGAGGAAACTCCTGCCCTGCTCTGCATAACATGCTCAGGGTGAGGATGGGCCATCTGGGGGAATGAGCAGCATGAGTCCCAGTGCCTGTAAGTCTGGGGAGGAGCAGGGGTAAGAGGGAGGTAAGGTGGTGGCAGTGACTTCATTTTCTACTACAGTGACGCCCAGATCTGGCAGGACTGTGGGAGTTAAAATTTTGTTTCTGAGGCCTTCTGGAATCTTTGATGAAAGACGTCACACCACACAGCTGGTGTCATCCTGCATTGTGTTGGTGACATTTGCTGAGTGGGCTGGTGCCTAATGGTCATGTATGGACCCCATGCTGATCTCAGCTCTTTCTGTGACAAAATATAATGTATCAGTGGTAAAGAATCCATAAAAAATCACTTGCATATTAAAATTTTAATAATTTACTTTATCAGTTTAAGCTGAAGTGAAATATTGAGATGGCAATGCTTCATTTTTAATATTGGCAGTTTAGAATGGATAACATAGCTGTTTGTGTGGTTAGTTTATGAGTAAAAACAATGCAGATGATTGTAATATTTCTGTTCTTTTCAAGTCTTACTCCAGGTCTCTTGCTCTGATGCTGGAAACACTCAGGAAGTAGAGAGTCAACATTTAGCTTTGGTTAATGCCTTGCATGTAATACAACTAGCTACTATTTAATGAGAGTTTACCTGTGATTTAACAGTTTCCATGACTTATTTCATATTATCCTTGCAACACTCCTATGAGCTTGGAACCATGAATGTAAGCTCCATCGAGCAAGGATTTTTGTTGTTTTTTTTGCCAACAGAAAATGCCAAGCTGCCTGCTTAGCTCATGTGGGATGTCCCATACATTTTTGCTGAGTAAATGAGCCATCCCAAGGAAAGCAAGGCTTAGACAGTTTCAACCATCAACAAGTCCATCAACAAGTAAGTGCTAGAACTAAGTCCAAATGCAGATGCAAGTCCTTAACTACCAGGCAATGCTTCCTCATGCTAACTGGAAAAGTGGAACAGTGACCTCATGTTTCGCTTCTGTAGTGCCCTCATTCCCTGGGCCTTTTGTATTGTACTGTCTTTTGGTCACATGTTGATTAGGTCAGCTGTGGTCACCTGAGGTGAGGAAGCTGAGTGGGGCGCGGGGGAGGTAAGCAATAGTCAACAGCTGGAGTGGTACACGCATGAGGAAGCAAGTGGGGAAAGGCAACTGCAGCTCCATAGGAAGATAAGGGTCTGACATAATAATTAAGATGACAGCAGATAATAAACAATAAAATGTTCACTAGCTTTCTCTGCCCCTTAAATCTCAGTGTTCCCCAGTCTTTTGATTTTCAAACCATCAACTCTCCCTGTGTGACTACACTCACTGTCCTGTCTTCCAATTCTTCCTACATGCTAAGAACTCCTAAATCTGTGTCCCCAGATCTCTCCCTTGAAGCATAGACTTATATTTCTAAATATGTAGGAGGGGACTAGAAATATTTATTTCAATGATCTGTAGTCATGGCAACTCATCCTGTCTCCTGTTAAATTTATTATATCAGGTCTCTTTACATCCTGTCCCCTAAGCTTATCCCCATCCTACAGTCACTAATTTGACTTGTGCCAACTATATCTCTCCATGCTTCCAAGATAAAGGCTCATAGTTATCCCTTATCAATCTTTCACTCATCCAAATAGTTGCCAAGTTCTGATTATGTCACCTTCTAATATTGCCCCCACCTCTGCAACTCTAGGGCCACTGACTAATTCAGGCATCCTGCATCTCCTGCAGACCCACTGCAGGCTCCTAAGGGTGCATCTGCCACTAATACCCCATGTCCTTGCCCAGCCTCCATGTGCCATCCGCCTAAAGCCATCTGACCATGCTATGACACTTGGAAGGACCTCTCTGGGCTCCACATTTCCTGAAGGACAGAGTCCTAGTTACTAGTCTCACCTTCAGGAGTCCTCACAAAGGCCCCAGTGTATTCCACCAACCTAAATCCTACATTCAGGCTCCATGGACCCTGACCTGAGATTGCTCTGGACTGAGGTTGTCAAATGCTCTGGTGTCTTTCATGCCTTTGCCAGTCTTTCCACAAGATTCCACTCAAATGTCACCTCCTCAGTGAAGCTTTTTTTTCAACTTCTCTAAGTAGACATAGCATTCTTTTCACTGTTTCCTAAAAGTCCTTTTAATACATTTTTAAGTTATTAATGTTATTAGGACCATGTATAAATCAGCCTTTTTTTTTCTTTCTCTTGGTTATGTTTTTTGGCATGCTTAAATATTTTGTATTGAATGTTGGACATTGTATAAGTTTATAAGTTCTGGAGGCTCTGATGATGTTATTTTATTACAGAGGGGACCCTTTCTTTCATTTGGAAGGCAGACAGATAAGGAATAGACAATCTTATTCCAAGCAAGAACTAATCTGACTAGAACTGGGTTATAGTTTTGTGAGGCCACATGTACCTCTAGTTCATCTGTGTCCTGTCCAGAGGTTCCACCTGGGATCCTGAGGTGTCTACTAGGACCTCTTCTCTTTGATGAGATCCCTCTAAGTCCACTAAGACAGCAAAAACTTAATTTTGCTTATCAGGAGCTTTTGTCTATTTTTTGAATCTTCTTGACCTTTGCAATTCCAGATCTTGGCACATGTCTCAAGAGGAATGAACTAAGCAGGGCAACTTCCCATGACCTCTCCTATCACTTGGATTTGGATCCCCAAATTTTCTTGGGAGTCTCAAGTTTGCAAATCTCAAATTTGTGTCTCTCTTGTATCATGAGTTTCCCAGAAGTTCCACTGGTTTCTTTTCCTCTTGGCAGTATCCATGTGCCCAGCCCTCTGCTGCATGCTCAGCCTCCCACAGCCCCCGAAGAATTGGAAATGCCCCCAGAGAAGAAAAGACAGCTGTGGAACTTTCTGAGATCCATTCTTACAGGACTTGGCAACTTAGTCCTGGTCATCTCAGCTAGTCATCCATACTTCCAACTTTTTTCTTCTTCTTTTTTTGTTTTGTCTTTTATCCAGTTTTTCTTAGTTCTTTTTGGTGGCATTGCTGGTCTCCTGCAACTGCTTCATCATGGCCAGAAATGGAATTTGAAATCGGTTGTTTTAAAACTATAGTATTTCAAATCAGAATGTGCTATATTTTGTAAGTTACTTTGGAAAGAATCTACTACCTGGTTTTATAGACTGAAGTTCTCCCTTCATAAATCTGTAACGGGCGACTGCTAAGAAGCGAGATGAATGGTCACAACTATGTGGTTCTTTATGCTGTATTATATTTTATATTAATCTGGAAGTCTTTTGTGATTTCACAGCATGTTAAATTTCCCAGAAGGCACAGAAACAAGCCAAGCAAATAAGCCTACTGAAGCTCAGTTTGTATACTTAAATCCGTTGTATCACAGGGCCATAAGCATAGTCATGCTTAGCATAATTTTATAGCAAGCACACATACTTTTATATTAGCATCAGAAATAAAACTCAAACAGTATAAAATTATGGTATGGGTATAATTATTTGGAATTCAACTTTAAAATTTATCAATCAAATGAGACAAGAGTCTAGTTATTCAATTTTAAAGCAGTGCTCATTATACTACTCTAAAGGAAACAATATCTGGTTTTCTGGGATAAAATTCAGAAGATCTGGATTTCTGACCTCATTATTTGGCTGTAAGTGAGTAGAATTTTCCCTAGGTCCATTTATCATTTGTAAAATGGGCCAATATTATTTATATTACTCTCATCATGCAGCTGTTTAGAGAAAAAAAAATTAGGTCATATATATAAACGTGCTATGAAAAGTTAAATACATCTATAATTATGTGTTATCATTAGTTTTTTAAAGTTTTGAGGGATTGGCAATACCTGAGTAGGAATTTCAGACAAACTCACACCTGGGCATCTGACTCAAGAAATGACTTTTCAGAAAAACAAGCTGAGGTACAAAGCAAAATGAGGTTCCCAGAGTTTAGTCTTAATGTAGTTTGGCAGCCACATACCTGTTCTGATTTCAGAGTAGCCAGGATCATTTCTGCTTCCAACCATGGTCCTCTTCCCTCTCTTCTTGCTTCCAGCCTCCCCAAACACATGCATGCAGTCACACATGCACATGTATGCATACACATGCACACACACACACACACACACACACACACATTCAGACTCACCACTTGCCCTACTATAAGACCAGGGCCAACCCCAGATGTGTGGATGTCAGAAAGGAGCAAAAGCACCTGGATAGAATTGTCTTAGCCCTGTATGGAGGTCATGAAGAAAAAAATACCAGCCACTCTATTGGATGCTTCCTCTGGGCCAGGTTTTCTGCGGAGTGCTTTTTACTGATATCACTTAATCTTCATAGTAACCCATGATCTTCTACGCTAAAGGTATAAATTTCTGTCATTTGAGCCCCCAAGTCTGTGGTACGTTGTTATGGCAGCCCTTGCAAACTAATACGCTATAGCATCTTGCAAGAAATATGGCTCAATTCTGAGCAAAAGAAAGAGACATTTGCCATGGTCTTTTTAACTCTTTTCTGGTACCACATATAAATATTGGAAAACCACTTCTTCATTTTAATGTGAATTTTGAGTAGAAAATTCTATTCAAGTTTTATAACCAGAAGAAACTAATTTTTAAAAATTTTATGCATGCTTTGTAAACTAGCTTGGGTTTTATTGGTAATCTCTTTTTTGTTTCTTTTAATTTGGTCCTCTAACTTTGAAATCAATGGAGAAAATTAACAGGGGAATCTTCTTGGTCCTCCTCTAATCATTACTATGAAAAGTGGTCTGGGATTTAAGATTTATTTTATTTTGTTCTATTTACTAATATTTTAGTTTTTCCCAATAAAAACTCAACAACAGCAGCTACGTAGTGATGGAAAACGATAATATTGGGGAGCCGTTCATCGTGTCAAGAACTTAAAACATATGACTTCATTTTTAAATAAAACACATTTTTAGAATAATTTTTGATTTACAGAAAAATTGTGAAAATAGCACAGAAAGTTTTCATATACCTCAGTTCCACTGTTAATAAATTCTACATTGTGATGGACATTTTTTTACAATGAATAAACTGATAGTTATACATTATTATTAGCTAAAGTCAATACTCTTTTTTAATATTCTTAGTTTTTCCTCGATGTGCTTCTCCTCTCCCAGGATCCCATCCAGGACTATATTTATTCATCATATCTCCTTGAGCTCCTCCACGGTGTGACTGTTGCTCAGACTTTCTTTGTGGTTGATGACTTGACGGGAGTGTTTTCAGGAGTGTTGGTCAGGTATCTTGCAGAATATCCTTCCATTGGAATTTGATGCTTTTCTCATGATTAGACTGGGGTTATGAGTCTTTGGGAGGATTACCATAGGGGTAGAGTGCCATTTTCATTACATCATGTCAAGGTACTTACTATCAATATGATTTATCACAGTTGATGTTGACCTTGAACATCTGGCTGAGGTGTGTCTGTCAGATTTTTCCACTGTAGAGTTACTGCCATCCCCCACCTTCCATACTGTCCTCTTTGGCAGAAAGTCACTATGTTCAGTCTACACTTAAGGTGTATTATTAATAATAATAATTATTATTATTATTATTGAGAGAGAGAGAGATTGCAAGAAGGGGAGAAGGACACACAGAGAGAGAATCTTAAGCAGTCTCCATGCTCAGCACAGAGCCCGACACAGGGCTCAATCCCATGACCCCGGGATCATGACTGGAGCCAAAATCAAGATTGGTATGCTCAACTGACTGAGTGACCGACGTACCCCAGGAGTATTATCTTTCTGCTTTTGCTTTTGTGCATGTCCTTTCTTTCTGCCACCACAAGATGCTCCAGACATTTCCCGAGTATTTTCTGCTTCAGTCCTAGAATCTACCATTGCTCCAAATGAGCCCTGGTTTCTTTTATTGGAAAATAGTACTAGAAAGTAAACTTTGGGCTCTATCTATGCTACCACTAGTGGAAGCATTAGAAGCATTGCTTCTAACCCCTCTCAACTGTCAGAGGAAGGGAATAGACTTGTGTATACTAATCTCTGTATGTACACATAACTCTATTTCCGCAGATAACCATCTGTATCTATATTGAGGTAAACATGAGTTAATAAGTTGTCTCCAGTTCCAATCCTTTACCACATGGATCATTTTAATCTCCTCTCTTTTCTATCCATAAATAACATTAGCCATCCATTTATTTAACTGTTCAGTTACAGCTTATATGCATGGCAGTATCAAATTGTTAACCTGTATCTGTGGAAAAAACTCTATCATATGGAGAACAGTGCTTATGCACAGTTCCTTTAGCCTTTGGTCTTACAGATTCTGCTCCTCTCTCCAAAGTTACTTAGGTCAGCACCTCTCCCCCCTCCCCTTCGGCAAGGTTGTCACACATTAGTAACTCAGTTAGACTGTTTTATCACATTCTGCATTCCATCCTGGCACCCTATAATTTCATTTCCATCTTCACAGTAAATCTCTGAAGTAGGAATTTTAATTATCCTCATTTTGCAGATGAGGAAATTGGAGCACAGAAACCTGCTCAAAGTTTCACAGATAGTAATTAGCCTGGAGGTTAAATTTCAGGTCAGATTTGTCTTTCTAATTTGAAGATTAATATTCTCTGAAAAAAAGATAAGCACAGTATTTCTTTTAAAAAGCAAACCCGAATACATGCTTGTTCATGAAGAGAAGGCTGGAGGTAAAGATATTGTGGCTGCAGGTGGAGAGCCACACCCGAAGCCCACCTGGGCCATTTGTGTCATGTCTTAAAGCTCAGCCCCACACACGACTGAACGCTGGAAGAATTCATCTCAGGAAAGGCTATGGGCTTCCCAATATTTCTATATCAAGTGAGGATCTGAGATAATGCCTTTCTCTGATGTGTAAGTGTTCTTCAGAGAAACAGAACTAGTAGGACATGCATATATACACATACACATGAGATTTGTTTATTATGCATAATGAATTGGCTCATGCACCTATGGTGTCCAGGAAGTCCAAAATCTGTGTGGACTGTCAGGACGCAGACCCAGGAAAGCCAATAGTGCAGATGAAGCCCCAAGGCAGTCTGCTGGAGAATTCCCTCTTGCTCAGGGAAGCAGGTTTTTTGTTCTATTCAGGTCTTCAACTGACTGATGAGACCCACTCACATTATGGAAGGCAATCTGCCTTACCCAAAGTTCACCCATTTAAATGTTAATCTAATCCATAAACACTCTCCAAGTTGACACATAAAATTAACTGTCATACTTGAGATGGCTGCACAAAGTCTGTTCTCTCTCTTAAGACTGGGAAAAAATTAGGAAAAAGAATGCTCTTTACGAACTATGAGCATATAAGTTTCATCTTAGTAGCCTTAGTGCACCGTTAGCCACAGATTCTTTGGAGGACCTCACATCGCTTTGGGCCAGTGTTTGCTAGAATTAGATGCTTATGTGAAGGAAGATAGCACTTTTCAAAGAAATGAACAACTTTCCTGTCATGCCTAAGCAGCTGTGGCTTCTATTCTTAGCAGACAAGGGGATAATTTACTAAACAAAATATATTGAGGCATGAAAGCATCCACGCCTGACAAGGTGAAGCGTTATTGCAATGACAACTTTATTGCTTTTTATCCCTCACCCTGAAATGAGTTTCCTAGGGATGGGGGCGGGGGAGAGGGTGCCTTCCATTCACCAGCTGCCATGCACTCACTCTTCATGCCAGTGATTGTTAAGAGCTACTATAAGACCATGGATGACATAATCTGAATATGACTCATTTTGGAGACTGGTGAAAATATCATTCAGATTCCCCCAAGATTTGGGGTGAGGCTGACAACCTGGTCTTCTCAGAGGCAGATTTCTTCTCAGTGGGTTAAGATAATGGTTTCTGAATGATGTTATCAGACACAGCTTTGACCAAATACATTTCCTGACCCCTGGATAGAGCCAGAAACAGGCTGAGCTGAAAGTGTGACTGTTGCAATTCAGAATCTCCAGGGCCCTTTTCTACTTCTGGGAGAGCAGCATGGCTTGGAATTGACAATGGACTGTATTTATTCTTATTTTTCTTTCATATTAATAAAATTTCCAAACATGCACAAATGTAGAGGATAATTTAATGAATATACCCATCACCCACTTCAACAATTCATTTCGCCAACCCTGTTTCATTTATAACCCTCTCACACACCCGCCTTCCTTACCTTCTCCCTCAAGCATTTGGAAGCAGATCTCAGACATAATATCACTTTATTTATAAATACGGCAGTCTGTTTCTTTAACAGACGATATTTTAAAAAAATAACCATAATGACATTTTCACATTCAACAAAACTTGAAATAATTCTTTAGTATTATTATATATTATTATATATCCAGTCTCTGTACAAATCTCCAGTTTTTACAGCTGAAAAATGGTTTTTAAGAGTTTACCCACTCGAATTAGGACCCCAAAAGTTTCAACATGGAGTTGGTTGGCATGTTTCTTGTGTCGTTTTTTTCTCTTCCATCTTTCTTATTTATTTATTTTTTTGTTTTTTTTTATCTTTCTTTCTTAAAATAATATTTATTGCATTAAAAAAGTTTATTTATTTATTTTTGAAAGAGAGAGAGAATGAGCATGCACATGAATGAGAGAAAGGCAGAGAGACAGAGGGGGACGGAAGGGGACGGAGGATCCTAAGCAGATCTGTGCTGATAGCAGGGAGCCCCATGCAGGGCTCGAACTCACAAACTGTGAGGTTGTGACCTGAACCGAAGTTGGATGCTTAACCGAATGAGCCACCCAGACACCCCTCCTTTTCTATTCCCCAGGCCACACAGTCACTGATGAGAAGCAGATGGTTTAAACAAAGTAGAATTGACTGCATGTTGCATCCATGAGGGTATCTTCAACATGTTGTAACTTGTGCTTAGTGATTAGATCTAGAGGCTTGATTAGAATAAAACACTTTCTGGGGCCCCTGGGTGGCTCAGTTAACCATCTGACTTCGACTCAGGTCATGGTCTCATGGTTGTTCATGAGTTTGAGCCCCACGTGGGGCTCTATGCTGGCAGTGCACAGCCCACTTCGGATCCTGGGTCTCCCTCTGTCTGCTTCTCCCCTGCCTCTCCTCTCTCTCTTTCTCTCTCTCAATGATAAATA
Organism: Lynx canadensis; assembly: GCF_007474595.2. NCBI lineage: Eukaryota > Metazoa > Chordata > Mammalia > Carnivora > Felidae > Lynx > Lynx canadensis. The sequence continues at coordinate 53,046,852 of NC_044305.1, read as the reverse complement.
AGCTTAAAAAAATAGAATAAAACACTTTCTTGTTTTTGGCAAGAATACATCTCAGGTGCTGTGGTGTGCCTCCTATTGCATCACAACGGGAGGCACATGGTACCCCATTGTCCTACCTTCACAGGTATGGGTTTGAGCAATGGGTTCAAGTGTTGTTGGCCTAATTGAGCAGCCTAAAGTTGCCCGTCAACTTCTTAGCTGTGTTCATATCCACCTGTGACCGTTTCCTAGCTCCATTGCCTCATTAGGGACTGCCAAGTGGTGCTTTTCTTTCTTTCTTTTTTTTTTTTCAACGTTTATTTATTTTTGGGACAGAGAGAGACAGAGCATGAACGGGGGAGGGGCAGAGAGAGAGGGAGACACAGAATCCGAAACAGGCTCCAGGCTCTGAGCCATCAGCCCAGAGCCTGACGCGGGGCTCGAACTCACGGACCGCGAGATCGTGACCTGGCTGAAGTCGGACGCTTAACCGACTGCGCCACCCAGGCGCCCCCAAGTGGTGCTTTTCTAAGGCCATCACTCATTATTTAATAATTAGAATTCTTCTTTGAGGAATTTTCCACTTTCAACTGTATGGATACTTGAAACATGTTTGTATGAAAAATGTAGGATTTTTGATTCTTATCCTTTTCCTTTATGTACCAGTTTTCAAAATAATGAGCCAATACCTTAGCAGTTTCCAAAAATGTCCAGTAGCGATCATTCTGTTTCTAGATTTTTCTGAAGCATGAGTTTGTATGGATTTGATGTTTTAATCAATTGCAACACCCCCCCCCCCGCCCCCACTGCCCCCATCACTGCTCAGAACAGCTCCCCTTGATTGTTGGGAACTCCTTCCTTCAGGCTGAGTCCCTGACAAAACCCCCATGGCTGTCTACAACCCTCTTGCTTTCTGGCCACATGAAATGTGCTGGACTTATCTTGAATAGTCCTTCCTCAGACTTGGAGTGCAGTTCTTTTTAGTGGGAAAATGTACCCAGTGGCCACATTCATGTGCAAGGTTCATTAAATGCTACTAGACTGTCATTAAATCTACTTGGGCTTTACAGTGGATACAGCTAGAAAATATGTCCTTGTTTTATGAAAACAAGAAAAATAAATCATTTCTAAGTCAAACATAACATGAAAGAGTTTTTATGCTACTGATTTGTAATTATACCTCTTTTACACTAAAAATCTTTGTTCTTAACTCTATTAATATAATTGCTTACTTGTTCAATAATGTTATTATTTGCACAATTAAATATTTGCTCAAATATGTATGAATTTCAAAATAGCACCAATACTATTAATAACTGTAATTACTAAATGTGTTTGAAATTTCTCCATGTGTGTTTTGTCCTTAGAGCATAGTATAGTAAAATCACTGTATTTTAGAGCCATGAAAATATTTTTTTTCTTTATGGATAGGTTACTAATTGGGTATACAGTAAAGGTCATTTCGTTCATTAATTTTCAAATTTTAAATGTAGATTTTGGGCTATGATGGGGGTGGGAGAAGGCAGACACATCCCACTCCCCACCCCCACCAATGACAATGACAATCCTTTTGTCACCAGGCACCTCTGTCTCTGGGGGGGGGGGGTCTCCTGGGCACAGACACTTTTCCAGGGTTCCCACTAGGAATAACACTATGCTTCCCATCCTCACCCTTTCAAGGATCCCCTGGGATACATGAAGCAAGATCTGGGAGAGACTCCTTGGTGCAGTTCACTACTTTCTTACATTGCTTGCACACACCCCATCTGTAAACCTACTACAAATTGTACTTGAAACAGTACTAAAGCTGATCTTAAATTAACCTCCAAATCCAGATCAGCTAGAAATCTCAAGGTTTTACACAGCTTTGTAAATTTAGCATGCTGCCTACCTTAGAGTCCACCAACACATCATTCTTCCAAATGTTCCCTATTTTCCCAGCGCCTGGACAACTCAAACTGAGGTTGATTTCACAGTTTCTATTCCAACCTGTACATGCCCTGTGGACCAGTTCATAACCCAAAGCACCTCAGTATTCCCCTGGTTTGACCCTTTCTACGCCTTTGCCAAGACCAAGTTCATAAAATGGTCAACATTGCCCTTTGGTTTCCTTCTTTTCACCTTGGTGAGGATTTCTAGCCTGGGTGGATATTTGCTGGCCTGGAGCTGGAGGGAGTATGAAAGAATGAATGTTCACCTTCCTTCTTCCTACCTCTTTTTCCAACATCTTGTATAAAAAGCTGAGTATGGGGGCACCTGAGTGGCTCAGTCGATTAAGTGCCTGACTCTTGATTTCTGCTTAGATCATCATCTCACTGTGGGATCAAACCCCGTGTCAGGCTCCACACTGACAGTGAAGTGATCCCTGCTTGGGATTCTCTCTCTCTTCCTGTCTTTCTGCCCCTCCCCCAATCTCAAAAGAAAGAAAGAAAGAAAGAAAGAAGAAAGAAAGAAAGAAAGAAAGAAAGATTAAAAAAAAAAAAAAAAGCTGTGTTTGTTCCGTTCTGTTGCCCCAATACAAAGTTATAAACTCAACCATGTCCCATAGCTGCAGGTGTTTGTCTCAGTGGCCTAGTGGCATTCCCCTTCATCACACTTGAGGTTCCTTTCAGATTCTTCTCTGGCTACTGTAGCTCACAGAAGCCCAAGGGCCTTTCTTTTCAATGCTGCTGTGGAGCAGACACTCTCTGGACATCTGAACTGGCTTTGCAAATACCTGACCCAGTTGGACAGAGACGGAGGATGTCCAGTGGCTGGGTACTACACAGAGGTTGCTGTAAAAACCATTTTATTTCCAAAAATTTAGAATCTCTCAGGTATATTTGCCAAATATAGAACTTTGGGTGATAAATAGTTATTTAAATGTTCAAACTTTGCAAGATTCATATCACCAGAGAATACCTTTGCTAGCTGAGCAGTCACTGGTTCACACTAAGAACTGCTTCACTTGGCCATAAGTAAGAGACATTTATCATTTGTTATCTTTGGACCCTTTCCATCCTATCTCAGCTCTAGAAATATATTTCACCAAAGAGCTGTCCAGGTAAATGGATGATGTTTCTCTGCGTTAAAATTATGGCTCAATTACAATCAATCTTACACTATCAGCTTTCAGTGCCTGTATATAATTAATATAAACAAAGTAGTGAACCATCATTTCTTATGCCACCTTGTTTCATACTGAAGAAAAAAATGAAATCAATGCCTGCTTTATAAATAATTGGCTCCAGCATATGATCTTAGATTGTCCAGGTAGGCATAATGGGAAAAAGAATTATTCCTTTGGGTATAATGTATTCATTTTGTGGGTTTATAAGTGACATTCACTTTGGTTAAGGTAACAGTTCAGATCATTGTTTTCTTTCTACCCCTCACCATTCTTGGAATATTAATTGGGTCGGGGGAATCAAATCCGCAGAAGTCAGCTTCTAAAGCTTCCATCTGCAGTATGGAAAGTGTAGTGCTCAGGTGAGCTGTATCATGTTAGATGTCCAGCACAAAGTGACTCTCTGATTGTACAGTTACATGTCACTCATGAACCATTGTGGATGAGCATTTATATCTTACTACATATCTATCATGATAGATCATTAAGGCAAAGCCTTGTTAATGATTTGCCTTTTAAACCAAAAGAATGCTATGCATTAAACCAATTGAACACATTTCTCTTATTATAACAAGGCCATTCAATTAAAACAAAATAGCTCACACAGAGTGACTTCCTGGCATTTAGATGTTTAGAATTCTGCATCCATATGCACAGCTGTTTACCATTTATGGTCTATGGCATTTTAGGGTCTATAAAAGAGATTGGACCTTAATTTTTCTGCTGAAAACTTTATTAAGCTTTCTTTTGTATGGCCAGATAGACATCTGTGTTTCCAGATTAATGTATTAAACATTTTTAAATCCTAGAGACACATTTAGCTGCTTTGCAGACATTTCAATATGTGCCCAAAGGATTATCACAGATCTATAGAGGTTATTATTATGTATATTCATTTGCTTCCCTGCAAAAGACTGAACCTTACAGCAAATCTTTATTTAAAAAAAAAAAAAAAGCAGAGTTTGTGTGTTTTGGCAATGGTGTGGATTGTTTGATAATAGATGTCACCTTGGCCCTTCACTCTGAGAGTTCTCAAAATGTATTTCCTCCTGAATTTAAATTGCTGATACATGCAGTGTGACTATATTTATGCTGCTTTAAAGAACAGAAGAATATTTAATGGAATAAAAATTAAACAATTTAGAGTTAACTCAAACATATAAAAATGAAAGTCAAATGAAAAAACCAGCATCGCATGGTAACACATATAGTAATGTGTTAACTTCCCTGTTATGTAAAGCATCTATATGAATTAAGAAAAGAGTGCACATTGTAGTTAGAAAAGTTTGGGTGAAAAGCATGAACAAGTAGTTTAAACACAGACAGGCAATAAATACACACAACATGTCAGCCTTGTTAGAAACCAGGAAAAGGCTGATTCAACAATGAGAATCTATTGTTTTCTTCTGAGATCCCATCATGGGGAGGCTGTGAGAACACACATGCTTCCACACTGCTGGAGTGAGCACAGAGCCCTCCCATAGTGCCATTTCTCAGCCTGCAGTTAAGGCTCTAAATGAGTGAACGTTTCTTCAATCCATCAATTAGAAAAGATCACAGAGTGCATATGTGTAAAATGTCCTTATATCACAATGTTTTGGAGAGGAGGAGAAAATAAAAAGAACTGAAATCTATAAGGATGGGATATTGATTAGAAAAATGACAGTATAATCATTCAACAGCACCTCATCCGGTAGCTTCACAGTAAACACCTTTGCTTAGACATCTCTGTTCCCAGCATTTTCAATGCAAATATTTTCACCACGTAAACCACTGGCTGTAAGGCAATTTTGCTGTAAAGGGGAAAAAATAGTAATTGGTTGACAGTTTGGTTGGACAGTTTGGTTTCATTTCTCCATTGATGCAGTATTCCAATTTTTATATGATATAAATCTTAGCCCTTATAATGGTCTATACTGTGCACAGATTTTTGAAACCACATGTCCCATGGAACTTTGGAATATCCATCAACAGACATGTGACCATATGCCAAGAAATGAACAGAAGTATAGAAACCATTTACAGCACACTCCAAAGCTCAGTTACAAATATACATCCTAGTATTTGGAAACCAATGCCTCCCTTAATGAACAAATTTTACTGATAAAGAGAACACATGAGCACTGAGTAATGCATAGAATTGTTGAATCACTATATTGTACACCTGAAAGTAATATAACACTCTATATTAACTATATAGGAATTAAAATTAAAAAAAACAGAAAAAAAATGTGATGCTCAATGAGAAGAATCAACAAACAAAAAAAAAAAAGAAAGAAAAGAAAAAGAACAAGTTTAAAACTATAATGAAGGACTTTGAAAACAAGTGCTTAAGTACAATCCACAAAATAAAATCTGTTATTTGAGCAGCATTGTCATGAACCTACTCACATTATAAATCCATTCAAATATTTTATATTTTGCAATAACGTGTTTTTAATTTTATTATTCATTTTTCGTGTTTCATTATAAAAGAATGGCCCTCTTTTATTGTTCATGATTTTATCTTCTTACAGTTAAATTTCCTTACAGCCAATTTTTCATGCAACAAAAATATTTGCAACAAAAATAGTGGTGGTGAAAACACTTGCAGCAGAGAGAGTTATAGTGAAAGTACCTAAAGCCACATAACAGGGTGATAGACAGCTCCTAAAATGAACTTACAGAAATTTATTTATTGACATGAAAAGTTGATTGTATAATTTCCTGGAAAAAATAAGTTCTAAAATATCCTGGCAGTGCAAAATTATTTTAAAATAAATTGTAATATCAAAAATATTAAAAAGTTTGAAAGCGTATACGCCATGTCAATGGCAGGCTGAAGCATGGTTTCTTTTGCTCCATTTGGCTTCCCTGTTCTCTCTTCCTCTCTTTCTTTCTTTAGTTAGCAAATAGAACTTTTGCAATATAAAAATAAAAGTTACATACTTTTAAAATACAATTCATGCATCCAAATAGGCATTATCTCTTATTGCCATCTTGGGAAACTATAAAAATCTAATGATTTGATATAAAACTACTTTGTGCCTCTTCACTGGACTCCTGTTCCTACCGAAAAAGGATCAGTTTTCATCAATCTTGCTAAGATGCCCTCTTAGTATTTCTTTTTTTTTTTAACAAAGAGTATACCCTTTTTTATTTTTAATTTTTTACATTTTTTAAATGTTTATTTATCTTTGAGAGATAGAGAGAGAGGCATAGTACAAGTTGGGGAATGGTAGCGAGAGAGAGGGACACAGAATCTGAAGCAGGCTCCATGATCTGAGCTGTCAGCACAGAGCCTGATGCGGGGTTTGAATCCACGAACCGTGCGATCATGACCTGAGCTGAATTCAGATGCTTAACCAACTGAGCCACTCAGGTACCCCTCTCTTAGTATTTATTTCCTGTGTTTTCTTATGAAAAGACCTCACCCCTGGAGTAACCTGTGTACATATCTGTCCTTAGGCTACAAAGATCTTAAAACATCTCTGTAATGTGATTAAGAATGAAAAGTTGCAATGATGAAACTCTCAATAAGATTCCTTTGATAAGACCTACGTATATTTTTGACATTGTGTATTGTTTTTCTCAAAAATGTAAGTGCACAACTGTTATGGTTTTGTTCAATGAACATGGTAAGTAACAGCCCCAGGGTAAAGGATGATGAGCCAAGTTTCAACCAAAAATTCCAAACGAATTGAAATGAAGAGGTATATTATTCACACATACTAATGGGAGTATACATCACACCTCAATGAGCCATACCGGGAGGCCAAGGTAGGGTGCAGGCAGACAGAAAGGCAGGACCTGGGGTGCATGCCTTTATTAGTATCCAAGAGTAGAGTGTTTTGGGTTTCCTGGGTTAAGGCTGGATTGGCCAATTCAACCCAAAAGATGTGGTTTTGGTAAGCTCCATGGGGTCTTATCTAATGGGTGCATAATGGGAAGGTCCTGGATGGCAGAGGAGACTGAGCACAAAGACCATTAGGGAAGTCCTATTGGGGACCAATATTTACTTGTGACTCTGCGGCTGCTCTCTAGGGCATAAGCTTGCATGAGGGGCTAGTGTCAGTGTAATGCCCCTTCAGGCCACTTTGGCCACACAGAATTGATGCCAAGGCAGTAATACTATGGAGTAGCTGAGCTAAACTCTTGACCAGAACCATTTAAGATACATTTTGAAATTATGCTGCTCATTGTTTAAATTTTAAAAACGAGTGCATAGAGGTTAAGGAGAAAATGGTGATGTTAGAGGAGCCAGGTTCCCCACCCCCTCACAAAGATCAAGGATTGAACAGCCAGCTCCTGAGCAAAGCAGTTCTGGGAGACCTCTTGGGTCTTTCCTTTGGGGTTTTAGCAACACCATAGAACAAATTAGGAAAACAACTTCATTTTTTGCCTGCCTCATCTCATCCCCCAATTTGGCATTATTCAGAACCAGGGAGAAACTTCCCAGTTAGAAAGAGTGCCTCTCACCAGGACAAGAAGAGCAGGGTGAGGGATCAGCTTGTCCAGCCTCTTGGGGTGCTGTGTGAAGGTCCCCCTTTCAGTTTTGCCCCACTCAGACTGAAAAGCTGATGAGGAACACGGAAGAAAATCAGTCTATTATTAGCTGACAGGCAGTGGGACCAATTGGGGTTCACAGAGACCTGCTCTGCAGCCAGACTCAGCAGAATTTTGTCACTGATGGAGCCAGTGGTCAGCACCACCACCATAGATACCCTGCAGATCTGACCAGTTTTGCTCCCTAGTTACATTTGCTGACACTAACCACCTGAGTCCTTCCCTACTCCCTGCCCCCTCCACTCCTGCTGGAGCCCGAGACCTTCACCAGGAGCCATCCAAGTTCTCTGTAGCTGTGCAAGTGTAAGATGCTAGTCCCTCTCCACCCTCAACAGGACCAGGGAGCCACACTCGCAGCTAGCTTGGGCTTCTGTGGCTGCTTGGGTATAAGACACCAGACTAATTGGAGCCTCAGAAAGAGAAGAGAGGAGAAAAGTTGGTAGAAAGCTTATTTAAAGAAATAGTAATTAAAAACTTCCCAGACATGGGGAGAAATTTGGACATCAAAGTTCATGAAGCTAATAGGTCACGCTAAAATTTCAATCCAAAATGATATTCTCTAAGGCATAATAATAAAGCTGTCTAAAACCAAAGGCAGAGAAAGAATTTTAAAAGCAGCAAGAGGAAAACAAAAACTCATTAAGAGAACACCCAAAAGACTACAGGCAGATTTCTCAGCAGACCAGGAGAGAATGGAACGATATATTCAAAGTAAGAAAAGGACACCTGGATCAGTGGGTTGAGCATCTGACTCTCGATTTTGATTCAAGTCATGATCCCAGGGTCGTGGGATCAAGCCCAACATCAGGTTCTATGCAGAGCATGGAGCCTGCTTAAGATTGTCTCTTCCTCTGCCCCTATACCCCACTTGCACACCCCTTTTCTCTAAAATAAATAAATAAATTAATTAATTAATTAAAAAGGAAACTGTCCATGAAGAATACCCAGCAAAGTTGGCCTTCAGAATGTGATAGAAATGTGATATGAATGTGCTATAAAGATTTCCCTAATAAGATATGAGGGAATTCATCACAAACCTAAAATATTTTATAAGAAATAATGAAAGGAGTTCTTCAAGCTGAAACAAAAGGATGATAATTAGTCAGATGCAAACATGAAAATATATAACATGCTGGTAAGGGTAAGCATATAATCTTAATCAGAATTCCCTAATACCGTAATTTGTGATGTGTTAACTTCTTAACTCCATACAATTGTTAAAGACTAAGTACTAAAAATAGCTCTAGCTTCAACAATGAACAAATTGTTGATGCATACACAACATAAAAAGGTGTAAAATGGTGACATCAAAAACATAAAAGGTGCAGAGTAAAGGAAAGCATTTTCTGTATGGCATCAAAGTTATACTTATCCACATTAAATAGACTGTTACATATAAAATACACATTTGGTAACCACAAATAAAATAGATGCACAAAAGACAAAAAGAAGGGAATCAGAACATACCACTACAGAAAATCATCAATTTACAAAAGAAGGCCTCAAGATAGGAGGAAAATAAAAATGGAGCGACAAAGCAGTCAGAAAACAATAAGTAAGATGGCATTAGTAAGTCCTTATCATCAAAAATCAATCTAAATGATAATGGATCAAATTTTCTAATCAAAAGGCATACAGTGAACAAAAAACAAAACAAAACAAAAGCATAAGACCCAACTCTATGCTGCCTACCAGAGACTTGCTTCAGCTTTAAGGATACACATGGGCTCAAAGGATGGCAAAAGCTATTCCACGTAAGTGGAGACCAAAAGAGAGCAGGCATTGCCACTATAATTGTATCAGATAAAATATACTTTACAAGAAAATAATGACAAGAGACAAAGATGGTTAGTATATAATAATAAAGTTGTCAGTTCATCAAGAAGATATGACTATATATATATGCAACTGACATCAGAGCACCTAAATATATTAGGCACATACTAATAGATCTAAAGGGACAAATACACAACAATAAAGGGGGACTTCAACATCCAAGTTACGGCAATTGATAGATCGTCCAGACAGAAAATCAGCAAGAAAATGTCAGTCTTTAAACCAAATAAAGCTAACAGACATATGCAGAACATTCTCTACAAAAGCAGCAGAATATACATTCTTTACAAGTGCACACAGAACATTCTTCAGGATACATTAGATGACAGCTCACAAAATAAGCCTATGCAAATTTAAGAATATTAACTTCCTATTAGATATTTTTTTCTGACCACAGTGGTATGAAGCTAGAAGTCAATAACAGAAGGAAAGGTAGAAAATGCACAAACAGGTGGTAGCTAAATCACATGCTCCTGAACAAACAATGGGTCAAAGAAGAAATCCAAAAGGAAATCAAGAAATATCTTGAAACAAATGAAAATGGAAGCACAACACATCAAAACCTATATATGCAGTATAAGCAGTTCTAAGAGAGACATTTGTAGTGATAAGTGCCTATATTAAGAAGAGAGACCGGGGCGCCTGGGTGGCTCAGTCGGTTGAGCAGCCGACTTCAGCTCAGCTCAGGTCATGATCTCGCGGTCCGTCCATGAGTTCGAGCCCCCGGTTCGGGCTCTGTGCTGACAGCTCAGAGCCTGGAGCCTGTTTCAGATTCTGTGTCTGCCTCTCTCCGACCCTCCCCCGTTCATGGTCTGTCTCTCTCTGTCTCAAAAATAAATAAACGTTAAAAAAAAAATTAAAAAAAAGAAGAGAGACCTAAATAAACAATCTAAATTTACCTCTCAAAAACCTTTAAAAAAACCCAAACACAAATATAAGAACTAACTAAAATGAAAGCAGAAGGAAGGAAATAGCTAAGATCAGAGCAAGAATAAATGAAATAGCGATCAGAAAAACAATTGAAAATTTCAATAAAACTAAGAGATGGTGTTTTGAAAAAATAGACAAAATTTACAAGTCTTTAATGAGATTAACTCAGAAAAAAAGAGAGATGACTCAATAGAATAAAATTAGAAATGAAATAGGAGACATTAAAACTGATATTACAGATATATAAAGGATTTTGAGACATACCTCTGAATAATTGTATGTCAACAAACTCCATAATCTAGGGGAAAAATGGGTAAATTTCTATAAACATACAGCCTCTTGAGTTTGAATCAGGAAGAAATAGAAGACCTGAACAGAATCATTATAAGTAAGGATTGAGTCAGCGATCAAAAACCTCCCAACAAGGAAAAGCCCAGGACCAGATGGTTTCACTGATGAATTCTACCAGATATTTAAAGAATTACACAATTCCTATCAAACCCTTCCAAAAAATTGTAGAGGAGGGAACACTCTCAAACTCATTTTACAACTCAAACTCATTTTACAAGGACAGCATTACCATGATACCAAAGCTAGATTAGGACACTACAAGTAAAGAAAATTACAGACCAATATCCCTAAAAAATATAGATGCAAAAATTCTCACAAAATATGGAAAAAACAAAATTAACAGCACATTAAAAGGATCATACACCATGATCAAATGGAGTTTATCCCTGGATGCAAACATGATTCAACATATGCAAATCATTGAACAGGACACACATTCATAGAAAGAAAAATAAAAATCATACATACAGTCATCTCAGTAGATACAGAAAAAGTATTTGGCAAAATACAACATTCTTTGGCGATAACAATTCTCATCGAAGTGGTATAGAGGGAACACATATCAACACAATACAGGCCATGTATGACAAGCCCAAAACTAATATCATCCTCAATGGTGAAGTGTTGAAATCTTTCCTTGTAAAAGCTGGTACAAGATAAGATGAGATAACTCACATCACTCTAATACAACGTAGTACTAGAAGCCCTAGCCAGAGCGATCAGGCAAGAAAAAGAAATAAAATGCATTCAAGTGGAAAGTAAACTGTCTTTGTTTGCAGATGATATAATCTTTTATACAGAAAATCCTAAAGAATGCAACAAAACGCTGCTCCAATGAACCAGCAACTTCTGTAAAGTTACATGATTGAAAATCAACAAACAAAATGGTTATGCTTCTATACTTTAATGGCAAAATTTCTAAAAAAAAATAAAATAATCCCATTCACAGTCACATTAAAAACAGTAAAATACTGGGACGCCTGTGTGGCTCAGTTTAGCATCAGACTCTTGATTTTGGATCAGGTCATGGTCTCATGGGTTCATGAGTTTGAGTCATGCATGGGCTCTGTGATGACAGTGGGGAGCTTGCTTGAGATTCTCCCTCTTTCTTTGCCCCTCCCCTGCTTGCACTTTCTGTCTTTCTCAAAATAAATACATAAACTTTTTAAAAAATACTAAATATTATTTAGTAATAAATAAATGTGGAATTAATTTAACCACAGAAGTAAAAGATCTCTACACTGAAAACTATAAAACTCTGATGGAAGAAATTAAAGAAGACATAAATAAATGGAAAGATAGCCTGCATTCATGGATTGGAAGAATTAGTACTGTTAAAAATGTTTATATTACCCAAAGCAATCCATAGATTGAATACAGTCACTTTCAATACTTTAATCACATGTTTCTCTCAGAAATAGAAAAGAATCCTAAAATTTTTATAGAGTCACAAAAGAGCCTAATAGCCAAAGCAATCCTGAGAAAGAACAAAACCAGAAGAATCATGCTTCCTGATTTCTAACTATACTACAAAGCTACAATAAAACAATATGGTACTGGTGTAAAAATAGACACATAGAACAATAGAACATAATTGAGAGCCCAGTAATAAAGTCTTGCATACGTGGTCAACTAATATTTGACAAAGGAGCTAAGAATACTCAATGAAATTGGATCCCTCTGTCACACCATTCAAAAATTAACTTGAAATGGATTATAGATTTAAACATAAGGCTAAAAACTGTAAAACTCCTCGAAGAAAACATAAGGGAAAAGTTTGTTGGCACTGGTCTTGCAGCAGTTTCCTGGATACGACACCCAAAGTGCAAGTAATGGAAACATAAATGAGACCACATCAAGCTAAAAGGCTTCTATGCAGAAAAAGAAACCGTCAACAAAATAAAAAGGCAATGTATGGAATGGGAGAGGATATCTGTAAATCATATATCTGATAAGGAGTTAATATCTAAAACATATAAAGAACTCATCATCCAAATTAATGGCAAAAAGAAAAAAGAGAACAAACAAAACAAAACCCGCAAATAATCCAATTAGAAAATGGGCAGAGGAACTGGATTGTCTAGTTTCCAAAGAAGACATTCAAGTGGCCAACATGTACATGAAAAGGTACTCAACATCACTAGATATTAAGGTAATACAAATAAAAATTACAATGAGATTTCACCTCACACTTGTTAAAATGGCTATTATCAAAAAGACAAGAAATAACAAATGATGAGGATATGGAGAAAGGGGAACCTTCATGCATTGTCGGCGGGAATGCAAACTGGTGCAGCCACTGTGGAAAACAGTATGGAGATTCCTCAAAAAATTAAAAATAGGTGATCCACAATCCCAATTCTGAGTATATATTTAAAGGAATTGAATGGAATATTATTCAGTGCTGAGAAACAAGGAAATACTGCCAATTGGAGCAACTTGATGAATCTTGGGGGCATAATGCTAAGTGAAATAATCCTGACAGAATAATATATACTCTATGATATCACTTTAGGTATGGAAGTGGACTCTAAAAGAGATGAACTCTGAAAAATTGAGTATAGTGACGGTTACCAAGGACTGGGGAGCTGGGAATATGATGAGATACTGGTCAAGGGTATAAATTTCCAGTTACAAAATTACCAAATTCTGGTGTTCTAACGTACAGCATAGTCATTATAACTAATAATACTGTATTATATAGTTGACTGTTATTAAGAGAGTAGAACTTAAATATTCTAATCAATAAAAAATGGCAATTATGTTGCAGATGGAGGTTTAGTTAATGGTATGATGGTAATCATTTTACAATATATAAGTATATTACATCAACATGTTGTACACCATAAATCTACACACTGTTATATGTCACTTATATCTCAATAAAACTGGGAAAAGTAAAATATAATACAAAAAATAAATTCAAAGAATGTAAGCCCACCTTGATTCCAAGAACATACACTCATATATTTCACCATTAGCTATCTTCAGATTGTATCGAATGAAATCAAATGATGCTTCCCATGGGATTTTGAAAGCATAATGTCAAATCAACATCTGGACACTGGATTACATATCAAACCAATCTGGAGCACATGTGTCTTGGATAAAAGATAAACAGACTAGTATTAGCTGCCATTTATTGACCATATACTACATGCCATACGTTTTATATTCATAATCATTTTTATTCTCATAATAATCCTGAGAGATAAGTAATGTTGTCCTCAAATGCTGAAGCTTAGAGAATTTCAGTGACTTGCTCAATTTCACATTCTATTAAGTGGCAGAACCCAGGAAGTTCTGACTCCAGAGTACTTGCTCTTCACACTACATTACACAGCTAGTAACGAGGAAAACACAACTAGAAAAGTCTCTAATCTGCTATTTGCGTTTATCTTGTTGTGGTCTTTTTTCTCCTTTCTCTTAGGGAAAAATGTCTACTTTCCTTAAAATTAATAACATCCATAAACAAGTGACAGAGTAAGCGCATTTGACAAGTGTATTTAAATCTAAACTGTTTATTTTCTAAGGAGTGACTTAGAATGAGTCCATTCATTTGATACCTATACAATATTTTACTGATATTTACAATCAGGACAATTATTTATTACATACACAAAATTAGGCTTCTATCTGTAAGCAGGGCAGAGAATTTTCAGCAAACTGACAAGTGATTACATTTTGCAATAAGAAAACCCTCTGGGGCCCTATAGAACACTCTTTAATTGTTTCTCTACTATTTTACTTAAAATATCCTATCTTGAATTATAATGATGTGTGTGAAAGTCATTTAAAAAGCTTATTAGATTTGTGATGATAAGGCCCACAGTCTGCTCACTTTTGTATACCCTAGAGTATCCAGTCCTTTGCTCTTATGAAAGAGGGTGGGTATTGGGGTGGTTCCCAAAAGTTAGGCATCATATGAGAGGCAGACAGATGGAAGAGGATTTCTCACAGTAGAGACTAATGTTAACACAGGTGATCTCATGGGAAGTTGAATGACATGCCAGGACAGTGTGGGTAAACCTGTCTGCTGGAAGCTGAGGATGTGTCATCTGGGATAATTGTAGGGCTATGGACACAGCCCATCATGTCTGTCAGTATATGCTGTGCATGGAAATGGAAATGTCATGATCATATAGGTGATCTTTGAGATGTAACCAGAATAATAGTGAGCAGTTCAACAGGGAAACCTGTTCAATCAAGTTCTTATGGAGGGGTTCAAAAAAAACAATGTGGATTATTGACCAACATTTCCTGGTTGATCTTAAAGAAAATTCAGGGTTTGGGACGGTAATGCTGAGCATCTTGCATTCTGGTGAAGACCTTTAAGTTTTTAATTTTTTTATGTTTATTTTTAAGAGAGAGAGAGAGAGAGAGAGAGAGAGAAAGCTGGGGAAGGGCAGAGAGAGAGGGAGACACAGAATCTGAAGCAGGCTCCAGTCTCCGAAATGTCAGGACAGAGCCCGAGGCAGGGCTCAAACCCATGGCTCGTGAGACCATGAGCCAAAGTCAGATGCTCAACCAACTGAGCAACCCAGTGAAGAACTTTTATGTGTCTTTTTGATTGTTTATAAACCAGAAAACTGTGCAATATGGACTGGTTCATTCAGAAGCACTGTGACAAAGCCATGAATACATTTAAATGTGGTTTGAACATCTGTTATATGCATTACACCCATGCAAACAGCAGCTCAGGGGCTTCAACTGAGGGTGGTGAGGCTCAGAGAGGGAAAACCAAACTGGTCCCTGAATATGCTGGACACATTCCTGGTGTCCAGAGAGATTTTAATTTTTTTTTCTTTAAAAGGGATCTGTAGGGGGTCACCTGGGTGGCTCAGTCGGTTAAGCATCTGATTTTGGCTCAGGTCATGGTCTCACAGTTCGTGGGTTCAAGCCCTGCATTGGGCTCTGTGCTGACAGTTCAGAGCCAGGAGCTTGTTTCAGATTCTGTGTGTGTGTGTCTCTCTCTCTCTGACCCTCTCCCAGTCACACTCTGTCTCTCTCTGTCTCTCAAAAATGAATAAACATTACAAAAAATTTTTAAGGGATCTTTCAGTCCTAATATGATCATTATCCTAAAGACTTTGATTCACTCCTTCACTCAGTAGGTAATCAGTAGGTAATCAGAAACCACCACTAGGGCTGCGACAGGACTTCCCTCGGTCACTTTTGCAATCATGAGCTTTATTCCCTCCAACCAAAAAAAAAAAAAAAAAAAAAAAAATTAAACATTCTATTTTACAACTACATTGGTATAAAATAAACATAATCCAGGCTGGATTCATTATTATATACCCATTACTATTATATTAATTTTTGTCTTTAGATTTTAGATAAGTTAAAATGAAAATATTGTTGTGGCCCCTAAAATGAATGGATGGCCCAAAGCACTGTGCCCCTGTGCCTAACAGAGAGGTTGGCCCCAGCCACATTTTTGCTCTCCATGCTATGCATGAGATCCAGTCTCTTGTGCACTTAGGAGATGAATGGTAATACTTAACCAGAAGGGCTTATTTCTCATGGTCATACATATTTATTTTAGCAGCTAGGTCATGTGAAAGTGGGATCCACTCTTTCTATGGATCTGTGATGATTTCCTCCTATCTTCCCAGCTATGTTCCTTTTTATGGACAGCAGTGAGTCCGTGAAGGGAAAATCAGGATCAGGATTAGACCACTTGCTCCCATTTCTCTAGTAGTTAGATGGTCAAGAAGATACAAGGGGTGACAAGGACCAAAGAAGGTCTATGCATTCCTTTGTGACATCCATTCTGCCCCAAGGCTGATTTCCTCAGTGGGCAGAAACCAGTGTCAAGGCACAGAGGTGACTGTTTTTGGGGGGACTCATTTGTACTACCCAAGTCTACAGGCAGCTAATGCATGAACCAGACTCTGTCACTCTACCAAATTGCTCTCTTTATCTTCGTCATGACACTTGTCATTAGCTGACATTATTACACTTATTTCTGTATTAGTTCTTGTGTTTCTGCCAACTAGAATGTCACCTTCTGAATAATCTTCTATTCCTACCATCTAAAATAATGCCTCAAAATAATAGGCAACTGATTATTATTTATCAACTATCTTATTCAGATATTAGTGTCTGAAACTGTTGAAGAACGCTTTGAGGAAATTTATACAGCTCATTCTGTGTTAATCAGGGCTTTGTCAAAATACAGGTTTTCTTTGAGATCCCCTCAAACACACCCTTTCTGGAGCACTGGGATATCTCACAGATTCTAGACATTTCAGGTTAAGACCCTTAATCATGATGCACCTTGACAAGTGATGAGTGTCAGGGTTCTTGAAGTGGCATCATCAGAGATCAGCTGTTCCAAGTTTGGGCAAGGTCAAGACTTGTAAAGAGGTGATATTCTGTGCAAAACATCAATTGCAGGCACAGAAGAGAGGCATGGTGTGAGAGCCTTTGGGGGGATATTTGTGGTCTCCAAAAAATCTTTCTCTGTCCATTAGGGTTTCTGCTGGCAGACCAATGCCATCTGAGAACATGAGTGGGCTGGCCCAGGCTTCACCTCAGTGGGACAGAGCAGGACAGGAGAGGCCAGGACAGGCTTGCTAATGTGGGCAGCATCTGAAAAGACAGTGCCAGTGGTAGATTCTGGATATGTTACCTGAACCAAAAGCAGAACAACAGACAGGAGGTAGAGCTTTCTGAGCAGAAAGAAGACTCAGCACTAGTAACCTGACATCTTGAGAGCAGCAGGCCAAGCATAAAAAATACGCATGGCCTACATGAACAAATAAACACTAAGAATGAAACATGTCAGCCCTTAGAATTAACAATAAAACATAGCAAACAAATTAAAACAAGCAAAACAAAACCCAAAGATCAGATATCCCAACTAGAAATGACTGGTTTCTAGTTGAGTAGGGAATTCTCAAGGCTAGCATGGAATTGATAGAGATGACACAGCCACTTTTGTTGGCATGGCCTTTTTAGGACAAGATGTCTCTGTTGTAGAAGGCAAGTGACCTTATCTTTCTGCATAGACCAGACTGGAGAGCCCATGTTTGTGTAATCCCCTTCCCTGGCTTCCCTAATGCCTTGTGCTCACCGCTATTGCAATATAATAACCTAGAGTGTGTTGGCTTCCTTACTTTTCTTCTTGAGGATCTCAAAGTATGGGTTGGCTCAGGGAAGAGGGCAGAGGTATATGTACCCACATGGTGCAAATGCTTTCCTGTAGATGGTTGTTCTCTCCAGGTGTTTCAAGGAAACCATTTGTGGCTGTCCCCACCATTGGCAGGGTGGTTCCTCACCCTTTTGGCATACTCATCTGCCTCCGCTAACAGCCGTTTACCCAGTGAAGGCAGTTTTCCTTCTGTTACGGGGCCCCCAAGACCAGGTTCTTGAGTCTCAGTGTCATAAAAATGAACAGTGAACTTGAGAGAAAGAAAGCAGGTGGAGTTTATTAGAGATAGCTTGTGTACAAGGGAGCCAGCAAGAAAGAGGAATGTCATTCCCAGAAGGGGTAGCATGCAAGGCTTATAAAGACACTTTTCCAAGGAGTGATGGGCAGGGAGTTGAAAAGCATCCTTCAGTCCTACCGTCATTATCTTGTGGTTGTTACTCTTAGTGGACACAAGACAGTAACAGGATGCCTTTCTCCACAGTTGACATTCTTTTAGGGCTCCTGGAAAATAGGAGTACTTGTGCACGCAGGCTTTAAATTGTTACTTCTAATTTTTCCCAGACAACCAATACTCCCTGATGGCTATTACCTATCATTTCTTCTCTTTCCTAGAAGGAGGTATTTGTCTCATTGTGTATGGAAACTTTTAACCCTTGCCTTAGACCAGTGGCTTTACAGGAGTTAAGATCTTGTTTTCCCCATACTGTTCTCACATCTGCCCCCCATCCAGTCTTTTATAATTCATTCACAGCCTCCATTCTTTTGTTTGTCTGTTTACCATAAACATTTTGTCAAGATTTTGGGAGGCAGCCTAGGATGGTGATATGATGTTGAACAGACCTGGTTTGAATCCTGTTTGGGCCAGTAAGCTATGGAGGCTTAGGGAAATTACTTACCCTTCTCTAAGTATCAGCTTCCTTTCCATGGAGCCAATACTTGTCTTTCTCCTTCCCTATCACCATTCGCTCACCCCAGGATGGCAGCCCAAGCCAATATGGGTTATGGACAAATATCAAATACACTTTAAAACTATGGAGAGCAATAAAGAAATCGAAGGAAACATGCTTCAATTTTTTAAAGAAAACTTTCAAATAAGCAATGCAAAATAGCAGTAGTTCCAATTGAACGAAATGCACATCATCTCAAGGTGACCCAAGGAATGGAGCAACATCTCTTTGGTGATGAAAAATGGAACCCATTTGTTTAAAAAAAAAGAGAGAGAGAGAGGTGGGGTGGGGGAGAGAAAAATCAGTCATGCTACTTTATAGCATGCCTCATACATTTTCTGTTTCAAATCTCACTTATAGTAACAGATAAATGTTTCTTTGCAGCTCTTCAAAAAAAAAAAACTGTTTTGCATTTAAATGCTGTATGTTTAGCTCAACCAAGTTTTCCACTAGAATAGATAGTTTTTTAAAATATACGGTGGATGAAAATGGTGATTATACTGTCCAGAGTTTGACATAAATCCACTTACAAAATTTGGGACAAAATAATACAGTTAAATTTTTCTTTCAAATCATAAAGTGGGACAAACCTCTCAGAATTAGCTTCATGTTTAGAATGAAACTTTTAGCCATAATGTGCACATACATTTGCATTTGCAGCCTGACCGGGGATTTGTCTCTATGCCACCCTTGTTTCTTTGTTCCCCTAGAGATCCTTGAATTGTTGAAAAAAACATAATGAAAGAATTTTGGGACTGATTTCTTTGCAGTCATGGGTACATTGCTGCACAAACCTCCCAGTAACCTGCCGTCTTCTCTGTCAGGATTGATCACCTCAATGGAAGCCGGAGACTGGAGTCCAGAGAGCACATATACCATTCACAAAAATAGGTCTTGAAGCAGTAGCAATTTCCCATGTTTTTAATTTTTGTGTATGAGTAATGCATTTACATGATTTAGACACCAAAAAATTAGAAGAAGCAGGTTCTTGGGTGGTTCAGTCAGTCAGTTAGGCATCTGACTTCAGCTTAGGTCATGATCTCATGGTTCATGAGTTTGAGCCCCATGTTGAGCTCTGTGCTGACAGCTCAGAGCCTGGAGCCTGCTTCAGATTCTGTGTCTCCTCTTTCTCTGCCCCTCCCTCACTTGTGCTCTCTCTCTCTCTCTCTCTCTCTCTCAAAAATAAATAAACATTAAAAAAAATTGTAAGAAGAAAGACAATAAAAAGCTCCTTTCCTACCCTCTGCATGTTCCATATCTGTTCTGTCTCCACACCCACATCAGGTAACTACTGTTCATAGTTTCTTGTTT
Organism: Lynx canadensis; assembly: GCF_007474595.2. Classification (NCBI taxonomy): domain Eukaryota; kingdom Metazoa; phylum Chordata; class Mammalia; order Carnivora; family Felidae; genus Lynx; species Lynx canadensis. The sequence continues at coordinate 53,026,688 of NC_044305.1, read as the reverse complement.
ATCTTTCTGGTGGAATTGTATGTACATGCAAGCCTTTCCAGGTATTCACTATGCACATACACATGTACATGCACACCCTCATAGGCACGTGTAAGCACATATAATTAGTTTTCTTTTGCTGCTATATTGATGGTTTAAAACAATCACATGTATTCCCTCACAGTGTTAGTGGGTCGGGAGCCTGGACATGGCTGACCGGGTTCTCTACTTAGGGTCTCACAAGGCTGTAGTTAAGGTATCAGCCAGACCGTGTTGGGAGCTTGGGGTCCTTCTCTGAGCACATGGTTGTTGGTAAAATTTAGTTCCTTGTCCTTCTGTAGGCCTTATCTCCTAGAGGCTGTATGAAGCCCCAGCACAAGATTCTGTCTGTAGGCAGTTCAAGTCATGACATCTTGTGACTACAAAGCCATCAAGGAAATGTTAGGAGGGCCCAGTCTCTCTTTTGAGTATTCTGTCTGATTAATTCAGACCCAACTGGGATATTTTCCCTTTTGATGGACTCATAATCAACAGATTTGAGGCTTGTGGTTTCTGCTTTGATAGACAAAAAACTTGGAAATCACTTATATTTTCACCAAAAAAAACTGAGAAATATGAACAAACCAAATTAACACTTTTATTAGATCAAACAGAGAGTTGAGATTACAGAGCAAACTGCTACCCTAAAAATTGGGGAAACATATTACAGTGAATCACAGCTTGCTGGGACCAGAAACCTGGGGTGGGGTGGGGCAATATAAACTGAAAGTAAGCATGAGAGGAATAATAATGAAAGTCCAAGATGTCAGCTACCATCACCTCCTCCCATGGACACACAAAATCTACAGCTATATATGGATCATTTCTTTCTGATAAAGATCTGAACACAAGTTGAACTACCTTTTCACAACAAATAATAAAAGAAGCATGTCAAGATGGGCAGGTGAGGCAGAAACATGTCCTCACAAAAATAACCTCATTGTCTGCATAGTGACACATAATAGGGAGATTTCTCACCAGTTTGGCACTTACTTCTCCTAGAGGGGCTGAGGCGTTGATGGTGCACATCAGGCACCTAGGCCCCTGGGATCTGCACTGGAGAGACAAACCCCCAGAACATGTGGCTTGTAAAAACAATGGAATTGCTGTCCAGGGATCCCAAAGCGCTAGAGGTTACTGAGATTCCCCTCTTGGAGGACTCATGTGTGGTCTCAATTACCCTGAGGCCCAGCAAAGAAACAACAGTTTAAATTTCCTGGACTGTAAGTGAGGGAAATTCATTTGTTAATCTGAGGACATCAGCTGGAGGGACAGGGGCAGTTGAAATGGTCCCCAGAGATGATGGCATGGACAGATACCATTGTTACAAGTTCCACATAGCCTGATAGCACAAGCTGGCAAACTTGGACATGGCCCTGGAATTCGCTCACTCCTTGGCTAAAGTCTGCAAGCTCAGACAGTTATGACACTTCCCTGGCCCCAGCAAGGGCTAGCGCATATGAGTAGTAGCAGCATTCTCCCACTCCCAGCCTAAAGCTGGTACTCGAGCACAGACAAGGCATTCTCCCACTGCATTTCTGAAGCCTGTGGGCTGCACCATCATGGCCTTTCCCCACTGTATCTCTGAAGCTGGCAAGTGTGCCTCACCCCACCCACTCTCCAGCTGCCTTGCTAAATTCAGTAACAGTGCACAACCCACATAGAGGATGCCCCTTGATCTCCTGACCCTGGTGACCAAGGGGACTAGCGTTCCAGAGCTCCACAGGACTGTAACAATTGGAAAAACAGTTGTTGATAGGCCACTACCATCAGGGCACTGCATAAACAAACTAAAACACAACTTCTGTCTTCCTTTGCAAAAGGTCTACTTACTTAGCCTAGAACTTCAGCCTGAGGGATAGCCTTCAGTTTCCCACACATGTAGAGGCTGAAGAGGTGCTCCCATGGAATGTAAGCAGGGAGACACCATAGCTGTGCACTCCCTTGGCCTCACTACATCTTGATGAGACTTCCCCAAAAGAAGCTTATACACTTGTCTGGAGCACTGATTTTTGCAACTGTCACCCAGGAGAAACTTCCAAATCACCTTGTCTGAATGCCAGCAGGGATTATAATTGCAGCCCCACAGGACTGTATATATTTGCATATATTAAAAGCTGCTGCCTGAGGGTCTGACTTCCAATCAGCCTGAAACTAGGAGCTAAATGAGATTTCTCTCCTTGGATCATTGACAGGTCTTGCACACCCTAAACAATGGAGGTATATTAAGAATAAATCGGGTGGTTTAGACAATCAGAATGGGTCAAGAGACAACCAAGAGCTAGGGAAAGGTTGAATGAGAAGGATCATCATCTACACAGGCCTGTTCCTTCAAGACAGAGAGAGGTAGTTGTTTTCAATTAATACATAAAAACATAGAAAGTCATGCAAAGTAAAAGCATAGATAATCTGTTTCAAATGAAAAAACAAAACAAAACTCAGACAAATACCTTAATGATACAGAGATAATGTATCTGATAAAAATTCAAAGTAATGGTCATAAAGATGTTAACTGAACTTGAGAAAAGAATGAATAGACACAGTGAGAATTTCAACAAAGACGTAGAAAATATAAGAAACTACCAAACAGAGGTGCCTGGGTGGCTCAGTCTGGTGAGTGTCCAACTCTTGATTTTGGCTCAGCTCATGATCCTAGAGTCATGGGATCAAGCCCTGAATTGGGCTCTGCACTGAGTGTGGAGCCTGCTTAAGATTCTCTCTCCCTCTCTCTTTCTTTCTCTCCCCCCCCCCCCGTCCCTCTCCTCTCTTACCCCTTCTCCTCTCAAATAAAAAAAGAAGGAAGCAAAGAAAGAAAGAAACTACCAAACATAAGTCATAGAACTGAAGAATACAATAACTGAACTAAAAAATACACAAGAAGGGTTCCATAGCAGACTGGATGAAGCAGAAAAACAGATCAGCAAGCTGGAAGATAAAACAATGGAATTCACACAGACAGAGCAGCAAAAAGAAAAAAAAATAATTTGCAAAAGTGAAGATAACCTAAAAGGCTTATGGGACAACAGCAAGTGGAATAACACTTGCATTATAGGGGTTCCAGAAGGAGAAGAGAGAGAAAAAGGGGGGAAAAACTTATTTGAAGAAATAATGGCTGAAAAGTCCCTAACCTGGGGAAGGAAACAGACATCCAGTCCTGGAAGCCCAGAGAGTTCCAAATAAGAACCCAAAGAACGCCACACCAAGATACATAGTAATTGAAATGTTGGAAGTTAAAGAAAAAGAGAGAATCTTAAAAGCAGCAAGAGAAAAACAAATTGTTACATACAGTTAGAAAATAAATAAGGAGTAATTTGCTTTAAATGACACATTAGACCAAATGTTCCTAGTATATATGTATAGAACTTTCCAGAACATTCTATCCAAAGCAGCAAAATATACATTCTTCTCAAGTGTACGTGGAACACTCTCTGGGATAGATCAAATGTTAGTACACAAAAACAAGTCTCAATAAATTCAAGAAGATAGAAATCATACCAAGAAGCATCTTTTCTGAGTATAATGGTATGAAACTGGAAATTAATTACAAGAAGAAAATAGGGAAAATTTACAAATAGATGGAAATTAAATACATGTTATTGACCTACTATTTGGTCATAGAATAAATCATAGAAAAAAGTAAGTATAATACTTAAACAGAAACACGACTTACCGAAATTTATGGGATACAGCAAAAATGGTCTTAAGAGGGAAGTTCATATCAATACAGGCCTGTCTCAAGTCAAAGAAATCTCAAAGACACAATTTAACTTTACACCTAAAGGAACTAGAAAAAGAACATATGAAGCCCATGGTGAGTAGAAAGAAGAAATAAATTCAGAGAAGTACTAAACGAAATAAAGACTAAAACAACAAAAGAAAGGTCAGTGATGGGGCACCTGGGTGGTTCAGTTGATTAAATGTTTGACTCGATTTTGGCTCAGGTCATGATCTCACGGTTCATGAGTTTGAGCCACACATCAGGATCTGCACTGACAATGTGGAGCCTGCTTGGGATTCTCTGTCTCCTGTCTCCCTCTCTCTGTGCCCTTCCCCTGCTCACTCTCTCTCTCTCTTTCTCAAAACTAAATAAATAAACATTAAAAGGGAAAAAAAATAAAGGTCAGTGAAACTAAGAGCTGATTCTTTGAAAAGATAAACAGGGGCACCTGGGTGGCTCTGTTGGTTAAGCAGCTGACTCATGATCTCTGCTCAGGTCTTGATCTCGAGGTCATGAGTTCAAGCCCTGCACTGGGCTCCATGCGGGGTGTGGAGCCTACCAAATAAATAAATAAATAAATAAATAAATAAATAAATAAAAATAAAAAGCAGACAAAATTGAAAAAAAAACTTTACCTAGACTCACAAAAAAAGTGGGGGGAGAAACATAGGGAGCTCAAAGAAATAAAAATCAGAATTGAAAGAGGAGTTACTACTGATAACAACAGAAATACAAAAGACTATAAGACTACTATAAACAATTAAACATCAACAAATTGTACAACCTAGAAGAATTGGATACATTCCTGGAAATATAAAATCTTCCACAACTAAATAATGAAGAAATAGAACATCTGAATGTATCAATTACTAGTAAGGATATTAAATGGGTAATCAAAAACCTCCACAACACACAGAAGTCTGGGACCATGTTGTTTCACTGGTGAATTTTACTAAATATTCAAAGAAAATATAAGTTATTTTTTTCAAACTCTTTCAATAAACTGAAGAGGAGGGAAACCTTTCAAAATCATTTTACAAGGCCAACATTATCCTGATACCAAAACTGAGCAAGGATATCACATAAAAGAAAATTACAGGCCAATATCCCTAATAAATAGAGATATAAAATCCTCAACAAAATATTAGTAAAATGAATTCAACAATACATTAAAAGAATAATACACCATGATCAAATGTGATTTATTCCAGAGATGCAAAAATGGTTCAACATTCATAAATCAATCAACATGATATACCACATTAACAAGATGAAAAATAAAAACCATATGATCATCTCAAGAAATGCAGAAAAAGCATTTGACAAAATTCAACACGAATTTATGATAAAAACTCTCGAAAAGGTGGGTGTAGAGGGAAAGTAACTCAATATAATAAAAAGCACATATGACAAAACCACAGCTAGCATCTTATTCAATGGTGAAAAGCTGAAAGTTTTTCCTATAAGATCAGGAATGGCAAAGATCCCTACTGTTCCCACCTTTATTCAATATAGTATCGGAAGTTTTAGTCACAGCAATCAGGCAAGAAAAAGAAATAAAAGTCACCAAATGGAAAAAAAAAAGTAAAACTGCCATTATTTGCAGATGACATGATACTAAATAGTGAAAATCACAGGGAGTGCCTGGGTGGTTCAGTTGCTTGAGCCCAACTTCAGGTCAGGTCATGACCTCACAGTTTGTGAGTTCAAGCCCTGCATCAGGCTCTGTGCTGACAGCTCAGAGTCTGGAGCCTGCTTTGGATTCTGTGGTCTCCGTCTCTCTCTGCCCCTCCCTGGCTCGTGCTCTGTCTGTCTCACTCTCTCTCTCTCTCTCAAAAAAAAAAAAAAAAAGAAAAAGAAAGAAAGAAAACCCAAAGATTCCACTAAAAAACCTGTTAGAACTAATAAATAAATAAATTCAGTAAAGTTGCAGGATATAAAATTAATATGCAGAAATCTATTGTGTTTCTATACACTATTAATGATCAGAAAGAGAAATGAAACTAATTCCACTTACAATCATATCAAAAAAAATGAAATAACAAAGAATATATTTCTATTTATTTAAAAATAATATGATTATCTCTGGGGCGCCTGGGTGGCACAGTCGGTTAAGCGTCCGACTTCAGCCAGGTCACAATCTTGCGGTCTGTGAGTTCGAGCCCCGCTTCAGGCTCTGGGCTGATGGCTCGGAGCCTGGAGCCTGTTTCCGATTCTGTGTCTCCCTCTCTCTCTGCCCCTCCCCCGTTCATGCTCTGTCTCTCTCTGTCCCAAAAATAAATAAAAACGTTGAAAAAAATTTTTTTAAAAAAATAATAATATGATTATCTCAATAGATGAGATATGAAATGCAGTGAAAACTGGGGGCGCCTGGGTGGCTCAGTCGGTTGAGCGTCCGACTTCGGCTCAGGTTATGATCTTGTGGTTTGTGGGTTTGAGCCCTGCGTCCGGCTCTGTGCAGACAGTTCAGAGACTGGAGCCTGCTTCATATTCTCTGTCTCCCCTCTCTCTGCCCCTCCCATGCTCATGCTCATGCTCTGTCTCTCAATAATAAATATTAAAAATTTTTTTTTAAATTTTAAAAAAGCAGTGAAAACTGTATGATGTTCATGATGGAAATTGGACACGAATAAATGGAAATATATTTTGCACTCATGGACTGGAAGAATTAACATTGTTAAAATGTCCATACTACCCAAAGCTGTCTACAGATTCAATGTAATCCCTGCCAAAATACCAATGGCATTTTTCTCAGATCTATAACAGATAATTTTAAAATTTATGTGGAGCCACAAAAGACCCCAAATAGCCAAAACTATCTCGAGAAAGAACAAAGTTGAAGGTATCATGCCCTCTGATTTCAATCTATACTACAAGGCTATAGTAAATAAAACTGCCCCAAGACTCCAGACTCTTAGCACACGCTCCATTGTTTCAACAAACTTCACTTACAAAACACAAATTCAAAGATAACATTATTAAGAATTTCAAGGGGTGCCTAGTGGCTAAGTCAGTTGTCAGACTCTTGATTTTGGCTCTGGTCATGATCTCATGGTCATAGACCAAGCCCTGTGTCAGGCTCTGTGCTGGGTGTGGAGCCTGCTTGAGATTCTCTCTCTCCCTGTCTCTCTGCTCATACCTCTCTCAAAAAAAAATTTCAAGATGATGACCATTAAAGCATTAAACTCAAGTGTGAGGCTCTTCTGAGTGTGGGAGTCTACGTTGGTCCCTGGTCCACAAAGCCAGCCCATAACGGAGTAGTGGTTTATAGAATGCTTCCCCAGAGCCTATTTTGGAAACTATGTCAAGGTGTTTTGAACTGTCACAATAATTTTGAAGTGTGATTGGCACTTTTTGTGTGGTGGAGTGCCAGAAACACTAAACTTCCTGAATATTACATGATAAACATTCTTCCAAGCCCCCAAAGCATGAATGCCAGTTGTCCCTAGACAGTCAAATAGATGAAAACCTACTTACAAGGATCTGAACCTAACTCTGTTTAAGATACATACTTAAAAAATTTTTGCGCTTTTAATATACTTTGGGTTTTCAAAGAGAGCAACTATCAATTCAAGTTGTACTTGGTGTTGTTTGGAATTTCCTTGAGTTATTTATCATTTTGGAACATCATATCTCCAATGACACTGACCTTCACCACCTTTTGCTGTCATAATTGCAATGGTCATATAGACTTATACCTATGTGGACACAAGTATGCTTATTTATCCCTTTGGTCAAAATGTCAAATATAAAGAAAATTATTGACAATATTTAGTTCAGTATTTGTATTCTCACCATTACAATTTATTATAATTTGGTGTATACCTATGAGTCTTTCATTTGTCTTCAAATAGAACAGTGAATATGCATTTGTGTCTGAAATAAAAACAATTTTTTAAATGTAAAATTTTATCACAGTGTGGACATAATACTGATGCACATTTTCTTTTGAACTTTTATGTGGAGATAGATTATCGTCTATGAATTTCATTCCAGGATAGGTTAGCCTGTCACACACACAGCATCTGTGTCTTCATTTTGACTTTAGTGGTAAGGCTTCTAGTGTTTCCCTTTTAACAATGTGCTGACTTTGGGATAAGATAGCTATATTTTATTTGTTTTGCTGAATAAAATCTCTTAAATCAAGAGTGTCTATTGAGTTTTGTCAAAGCCTTTTTTGACAAAGACTTCACAGATGGCTATACAATGTTTTTTCTTTATACCTAATTGATGTGCTGAATTATATTAATAAATTTTCCAGCGTCGAGCAAAATTTCCTGGTTTCTCCTGTAAAACCCTATGTAGACATCCTTACTGGGTGAAAAACAATGCAAGGGAAGAAGTTGGGATGTTCACTGTCATCCCAGCACACCAGCCTCTAGAATGCAATTTTTGATTTGGCAAATTTACAAACACCAGCCAATCCCAAGATTTGGCTGTTAAATCTGCAAATGTTCCAGAGTTTGACTACACATGCTGGCATAATGACAGACCATCTACTGACAAAAATGGTCTTGGAGAGAGTGAGAATGTCTCTATCCAATCCCCTTTCTAGGTCCCTAAGATATTGTCTCTGGGATTGGTTTCTCTGGGAGCATTTTTCTCCTTCTCCCTTTTCAGAACCCATCACTGTTTGCAACCTCCTTGCACACTCCAAACAATTTGGCCAGGCTGGAGGCACTTGTTCCTGCACACATGGCCTAGAACAGAAGACAGACAAGTCAATCAACCAGATGACTGGATGTAAACAGGCAGTATGTTTACAGAATGCCTTTCCAGACAATACGTGATTTACATTCACAGCAGCCTCTGCATGGGTGCTATCCCTTTTCCTATGCTGCCCGCCAAGCATCTGAGACTCAGGGTTCTTTTGAGCTCAAGACCATGGTCAACAAAAGGCAGAGCCAGGCCTGGGTCCTGGTACCTATCCCTCACTGAAGAAGCATTTCTGGAGTATACACATTGTTGCTGTCTAAGTGTACTTATGGCACCAAATGTGCTCATATGGTAAGAATGGGGCTTCTTGAGTATGGGTCTTCTAGAAAGTGCAGGTGCCAGTGGCAGTGGGAAGGAAGATTGTGAGACTCCAGCTTGGGGGGAGCTGGCAGGGAGAATGTGGAGGATGCACGGTCTTTCTTTCCCAAGCCAGTGCTGCTTCTTGCCATTCTGTGGGTCCTGGGAAGCTTTCCACAAGCTTTCTCTCTCCATGTAGAAAGAAGGGAGTGAGGGAGAAAAGGGAGGAATGAATACATGCATTTAAACCTGTTACTATTTTGTTTTATTTTTAATATTTTATTTAGAAATAATTTCACAGAGGGGTGCCTGGGTGGCTTAGTTGGTTAAGCGTCCAACTTCAGCTCAGGTCTCGATCTTGCTGTCTGTGTGTTCAAGCCCCGCATCAGGCTCTGCGCTGACAGCTCAGAGCCTGGAGCCTGCTTCAGATTCTGTGTTTCCCTCTCTCTTTCTCTCTCTGTCTCTCCCCCAATCGTACTTTGTCTCTCTCTCTCTCTCTCTCAAAAATAAACAAAATATTAAAATAAAAAATAAAACAAAATATTAAAAAAAGAAATAATTTAACAGAAAAGTTACAAAATAATATAAGCAACACCATGACACATTTTACTCAGGTTTACCTTTTGTTAATATTTTATTCTAGTTGCTTTATCATTCTGTCTTTCTCTGCATGCGTGTGTATATACTTATGTATGAATACATGCACAGAGACTCACAGAACGTTGTAAGAGCCATCTAAGTGCATAACGGCCATTCACATCTAAATATTTCTGCAGGTATTTTCTGCAAATAGAAATATTCTCTTGTGTAACTATAATACAGTTAACAACCTCAGTAAATTCCATACATTTAACACTGATACACCATTTTCATCTAATCTGTTGTTCATATTCCAATTTTGCCCATTGACCCAATAGTGACCTTCAGAACATTCTCTCCCCTTCCTTATCTCAGTTGTCATGTGTCTTTAGTCTCTTTAATATGGACTTCTCCCTCAGCCTTTCTTTTTTCTTTACAATATTGACATTTTTGAAGAACCTCTGATGTTGTTTTTGTTAGAACATGCCTCATCTCAGGCTTGTCTGATATTTATCCCTCATCTGAGTCAGTCTGTGCATTGCAGACTGGTGATAAAAGCTTTTATCTGGTGATAAAAACTTTTTATTTACTTATTTTTTCTGAAAAAGCTCATCACATATTCAGTACTAACCTTCCTCTCTGGAAATATTATTGCAACAGCCACTTTCTTGGTTGGGAAATGTTTATGTTATGCCACACTTATATCTGACTCATTCCTTCCAATGAAGGAAACTAGCCTTCAAGCACTGTTGACTGGATGTACATTGGTACTGCCATTGTCGAAGACAGTAGGGAATTTTCTCAAAAAATTAAAAATAGAAATACCCTACGATCCAGTAATTCCACTACTGGGTATTTACTATACCCCTTAAATGAAAACACTAATTCCAAAAGATATATGCACCCATATATTTGTTGCAGCATTATTTACAGTAGCCAAGATATGGGAGCAACCCATGTCTTGTGTCCATTGATAGATGAATGGGTAAAAAAGAGGAGGTATATATACACAATGAAATATTACTCAGCCATACACAAGGATGAGATCTTGACATTTGTGATGACATGAATAGATCTGGAGGGTACAATGTTAAGTGAAAGAAGTCAGAGAAAGGCAAATGCCATATGATTTCACTTATGTGTGGGATCTAAAAAAGCAAACAAATGAACAAAGAAACAAACAGACTCAAATACAGAGACCAAACTGAAGGTTGCCACAGGGGAGGTGGGTGGGAGAAGGGTGAAATAGATAAAGGTGGTTAAGAGGTACAAACTTCCAGTAATACAACAAATGATGCATGGGATGAAAAGGACAGCACAGGGGGGTATTGCCAATAATATTGTAATAATGTGGTTTGGTGACAGATGGTGTCTACACTTATCTGATAAGCAGTGAGTAATGTATAGAATTGTTGAATCATTAAGTTGTACACCTGAAACTAATACAATATTGTATGTTAATTATAGTTCATTTTAAAAATAAATAAACAAGTAAATAAAAATAAGGAAGGAAACCCATTCATTTGTAGTTACTAACATAGCAACTAGCTTCATTATTCCAAATTAGGCAATTCTCTTCATTTTGTACTTTGAAACAGCCAATATCCTCATGTCTCCAGGGTTCTGCCTCCTTCAAATTGCCCTGATGCAAGCCCACAGAACATAATCCTGTGTGGTACATGAGATTTGTATATCAGAAATGTCACTAACTCCAATACATAGAATTTGCTGGCTGGCACGGTTGATTATCAAAAAAAAAAACAAACAACAAAGATGGTCCAACACGGAAAAGTAGACTTCTTATCATTATCTAAGAGTGGCACTTCAATTATTTTTTTTTAATTTGCCCAGATATATTCATTTATCTCTTTAAGCACAGCAGTACTTCCTCATTCCCACAAGTGTTTATTTTGCACCAACTAGACCCAGTGTGCTAGGCACTGGACCATGCCCCAGAGATAGAAAAACTGAGTCAGGCAGTCTATTTCCTAGGGGAACGTACTCTCTTTGAAGGAGACGCCTATGTGAACCAGTCATAAGCTTCTCGGTGTTCCAACACTCTCTCTGTCCTGTGATTCTCTAATAAGACCTTTCTTCTCCCAAGCATCAGTCATTTGGCAAACCCATTAGATACTGACCAGTTCTCTCTGCTTGGACCAAGCTTTCTTTGAATGCACACTTATCCTGGTCTAGCTAAATATTCCTCCCTTGCTCTTCCATAGAACCTATGAGGTCCTCTATCTCAGCACCTACCTTCCTGTGTTTGTCTGTGTATCACCACTGTCCCAAAATAAACAGAGAGAAATGTCCAGAGACAATTGTTCTTTTCAGTTTGCATCCCTTGTGCTGAGAGGGAGCACAACTAGAGCAGTGAATATTTGTTATATGGACGGTGCAAGGACAGATGAGGTGGGACATGATAGGAGTTTTGAAAGATCATGGAGGCAGTCAGACAGAAAAGAGGGAAATATGGAAGGCAAATGCAGGAGGTTCAACTTTTTAGTAAATCCTACAACCCTTGTTTGTAGTTATGGCTCTAAGATAGATAATCGTGCAGACCAGTTGTCTAAGTGGGCTCTCTGCTCATTCCAGGGATGTGTCACGCTTCGACACAGTTTAGAATCACCTCTGGGAGACCTGGGTTTAAGTCTTCAGCACATTTTTCTGAAAGTTCTTTCTGCTGGCAAATCTGTTCTTTGAGGTTTGATTTAAAATTTGGACACAGGTCAAAGACATTTCAAGCAGAAACTATTTTACTGCAGAGTTCCTAATACTTAGAGTAGTGCCTGGCACACTGTAGGTGTTCAAAAATGTTTATTGGATATATGAATGAAAATACTCTTTTACTCCAAAATCAAGCTTGGCTAAAAATAATTATGCCATTTTTTCTCATGTGACTCAGAGGCTTTATCTTAAGGCTGTTCCCATGGAAAATTCCAAAACTGTTTGAGGAAAAATTGTAATATTTGACTAAGACTATAGCCACCTATGTCACTCCAAAGGACACTCAGATAAATGATAATTGAAGAAACATTAGTCTGTATATTGTAGTTGCACATGTAAATATATGTTTAATATCCATTTTCAACGAACAAATGAATCACTCAGCACTAGACCACTGAATGAGTAGGCTGAGAATTTCTGAGAGTCCAGACAGAGGTAGAGTGGCCTCCACCATATTTTCAGAAAATGGTTTTGCTTTATGAAATTTTTGCAATTTTTTTACAGAGAAGCATCTAGAAAAGGGAGTAATAACACAGAGACAGGTAATGGTAAAAGGTAAAAATTCATAAGTGAGTAGCATTCATAGACTTTTTCTCCTGCTCTGTCCAGGAGAAATATACAAACACCTTTTTTGATGTGAAGGAGGAACCAGATTAATAATTGACTACATTTTTTTTTGATGGTGAAGATGCTAATTGTTCATGCTAAGTTATTACTGGTTGTAAAGAATGTTCAGACAAAATGCTCATAATCACCTTTTACTCCTAGATTTCTCTCAAAACCTATATCAAAGGCATTAGAAATTCTGTTAGTGCATTCTTAAATATAAATCAGACCATTTTAAACATAAATTCTAATCCATTAACACTGCCATCGGTTTCATGACCTGAAGTTCGAAAAACACTGCTCTAGATGAAGCACTTTATAGAATTTTCTCTTTTTAAGCTTTATCGCATGACCTAGTATCATCTTTTTATTATGTCTTTGATAATCCTTATACCTCCTGTCATTTCCACTTTCAAATGATGTTTGTGCTTAGCAAGTATAAAATCAATTGCCTTTCTTATGGTAAAAAATTTGATTTATCATAAGAATCCTCTCATGTTGTTTTTAAAAGATATCTTGAGTTTGAGAATTTGGAGGAAGAGAGGCCCAAGGACCAGAAAGGGGGAAGCCAAGGGCCAAGAAGCTAGAAAGACAGAGAGAGGCTGAGAGTGGTGGTAACCAGTGCCACTCCTGACATAGGGGCAGATCGTGTCACCTTTGATGACAACACTACATTTCTATGAGTAATGCCTTTTCAGAACCTCTCGAAAAATATTAATTGCATTCTTAGGCATGCTTTGAGGAAATGGATAATTGGGGGCAATACAATATATAGAAAACCTAGGCTCTTTTAAGAAAGCAAGCAGCAGTTTGCAAAAGCAGGATAGGAGTTTCCAAAACCTGAACGGGAGGATTAGGATTTTTTTAGGACTTGGAACAGGTGATTTAGGGGTGAACAAGTGATCAAATCTCATGAAGTCTAGATTTCCCAGGAATCTGGGGGCTCAGCTGACAGTCAAACTGCACAAATGTTTTGTTTTACCAAGTATTCAAGGAGCTGGGCTCTCTGGTACCTTCAGAAATTTTCACTGAGCAGTAGAGTTTTAAATTTTTTAATTTATTTGTTCTCATTTATTTGTGAGAGAGAGAGAGGCAGAGCACAAGTAGAGGAGGGGCAGAGAGAGGGAGACACAGATTCTGAAGTAGTCTCTAGGCCCTAAGCTGTCAGCACAGAGCCTGATGTGGGGCTAGAACTCGCGGACCACGAGATCATGACCTGAGCCAAATTCGGTTGCTTAACCGACTGACCCACCCAGGCACCTCCCCTATTGTGTACTTATAACTTAAAGAAACTCACATTTAAAACTCTACCACTCAAGGGTGCCTGGGTGGCTCAGTCGGTTAAGCATCCTGCTTCCGCTCAGGTCATGATCTCATGGCTGGTGAGCTTGAGTCCCGCATCGGGTTCTGTGCTGACAGCTCAGAGCCTGGAGCCAGCTTCTGATCTGTGTCTCCCTCTCTCTCTGCCCCTCCCCCGTTCACACTCTGTCTCTCTCTCTCTGTGTGTCAAAAATGAATAAACACTAAAAAAAAATAAGTGGGCTTGGGATTTGAGAGAACATCGGGACCCTTTAATTGAATGTTGCATGTCGTGGTCTCAGGCTTTTATTAGCTATAAAATGAGTTTGATGGGTTATTTAACCAAATAATAGAATAAAATAGGAAATGTCAGTACTCACATGGTAAGAGTAAATATTGTTTAAAGAAATTTTATTTCCTTTATGTACATGTGTTTATATATGTACATAGGTGCATATATATGTATATATGAGCTCAGCAAACCCTTTTTTGTTGTTGTTGGAAAAATGCCAAATATTAACATCAGTATATGGCTGAAAGAGGGAAAATTTGATGACACCATGAAACAATAAATTTCTAATATATAAAAATAAATCTTAATTTAAAAAGATATTATTTTCAGGGAGTCTGGTGGCTTTGTTGGTTAAGCACTCAACTCTTGATTTCAGCTCAGGTCAAGATCTCATGAGAGTTCATGAGTTTGAGCTCCATGTAGGGCTCTGCGCTGACAGTGCAGAGCCTGCTTGGGATTCTCTCTCTCTTCCCCTCCCACACGTTTGCTCTCTCTCTCTCTCAGAATAAGTAAACTTTAAAGTATATATATTATTCTCTATGTTATTACAAACTTCAATGGCCATATTTTCTAAGCTGCACATTAGGTACAGGAAAGAATGTTGAGCATCACCCATGTCTGGACTGGCCCTGAATTCACTACTTTGCACATTCGCAATACGGGAAAGGACTAACTTTAACTGAGGTTGCTGGACGGCAAGCTATTTTGGGGTACCATCATTTTTCCTAGCAGTCTATTCTTTTCTTTGCTTTCTTTATATTATTTGTGTTACATGTGTACCTCAACTGACTGACAGAATGCACCATGTCTAGGACTCAAGGATGAGTCAACCTAGATACCGGGACAGTTTTGGAGTACAAATGAATGATACCACAATGCCAGCCCCACATCGAAGGAAAGGGTTTGGACTTTGCACCTCTGTGTCAGTCGGTGATGGGCAGAAGGCTTGCCCCTTGGGTTGTGATATGGTGGCGCTGTGTGGTAGTAAGTGACTCTCCAGGAGAGGGTCTCCCATTTGGACAAGTGCATTCTCAGAAGAAGAATTGGAGGCATCTGTGATTCCTTAGCCAGATAAAGAGGACTGAACAGGGCACTGGTGATGTCATGGCAACATCCTCTCACCTTTAATTTATCTTCAGGCAGCTAGATTGTGAATCATGCTAGCTCCTTGTTTATTAGTCCCTGCACCAGCTCGATTTCTTCTTATGGCTGGGCACCAACCACTTCCCTGAACTTTCTGTGAGAGCTGTCTAATCATGTGCAGGATTATGGTATCTGTTGATGAGGTGCTATATTTTAATTAATGTAGCCCATGAGCTCATTATCTTTTTTGGCAACACCCCACCAGTAAACACAACTTTTGTTTTCGTGTGCTGCCACAAAGCAATATTTGTCCCATCTTCCATTTCTAGAGTTATTTTTGGGACCCAAGAGCAAGTCCTGTCATCTTTTCTCTATTAAATTTCAACTTGTCAAATTTTGCTCTCATTTTATCCTGGGAGCCCTGATCCAATCAGCCAAAGCATTTGCTATCTTGTCGAGCTTTAAAAAAGACCAGGAATGCAATGATAATTTCTCTAAATTTTAATCCAAACCCTTCAGTCTTTTTCTATAGAAGCTTCTTTCCAGATTGATATCAGTCCTTAATCATTTTTATGGTTGCAAAGCCAACTGTCATTTACCCTATGCTGTCATTCATCTTGTGTTATCTCAATTTCTCCTTAAAATGGCATAAGAGATCATTTCATATTAAATGCCGAACTAGAAATGTATAATGCCCAAAGTGTGTGTACAACCTACCTGCTTAAAAATACCGATAAAATGAAATAAAGTTAATATAGCATGTCTTGCTCTGGATCTAAGTGATATTCTTTCCTTTTCTATATACTCATGAAATGTCCTGGACAAAAGTTAACTTATAGTTTATGCCCACAGCTCTCTCATCCTTCAAAGGCAAAGCCACATCTCTCCATCAGCAGCTATTCTGTGTCTTTCCCATTCTTTGCCCTCCACTAGGGATCATCAGTAGACACTTGGAGATTTCACTCACAATTTCCTCAGTGATGGGCATATAATTCATTTTTGGCATAGACCTCAATCTGTTCAGTGTGACTGGGTACAATCAGACACATGCACACATACACGTACACGACCATGCACACGTACCTTTTCCATGTAGCTTATACTTCTATTCTCCCTTATGAGTGACTGTTTCATTCCTTTTGATCTCTAAGTCATTTTCCTCAACATTGAAGCTAGCTACAAAATAGTTAAGATCCAAGTTTTCTTTGGACATCAGTCAGACGGCTTGTAACAATGGGACAACTCCATTTTTGTTCATTTTGTTCCAAATACGACTTGTTTTTCAAGTTTTTAAATTTATTTTGAGAGAGATGTAGAGAACATGAGCAGTGGAGGGGCAGACAGAGAAGTAGGAAGGGAGAATCCCAAGTAGGCTCCACATGGTGAGTACACAGAGCCCAATGCAGCCTCAAACTCATGACACAAGGAGATCATGAACTGAGCTGAAATCAAGACTCAGATGCTTAACCGACTGAACCACCCATCTCCCCTCCACCAAATGTATCTTTAAAGAAGTATTTTTGAATCATTGGTTTGTTGATTTCAGATAGTCTTTCATTTTGTGAATCTTTGGGACCGTAAGATTTAGGACCTTTCCTTTTTATCATTTTATTCTTTATCTCTAGATCCTTCTTGGGCGGAGTTGAAGCCCTCTTTCTCTGTTAGTGCAAGTTTTTCTTCATAGTTTTCCAACTGTCTTCCTTGGACCAGCCAGTCTGTTCCCATGTTGGCTGCTTTTCCAGCCCACATCTGTGCCCTGACCATGTGCACAGTTAACCTCAGTCCTAACCCAGAGAACTGTGACCTGAGAATTCAGTTGCCTTTTCTTTCCAAACTGTGGCCACTCAGATGCATCATCTTTATCTACAATGTCAAATGAATCCCTCTTCTCTGAGGGATTTTGCTGTACTTCATTTCTGCCATCACTCGATCTCCTAAAAACAGCATGGTATAACCCTTTCACAATTCAAATAACACTACTCATAAATAAACATTGGTAATGAAATAAAATTTATGTAACTGGGTAACTCCTTTACTTCCTTTGCATTTATCCTATTTAGACTATTCTTTGTGTCAATGTCAGAACTAAATGAGAGTTAGGGAACAAAACAGAGAATCACCACTAGCAAATTCATTAACTAAAGTCATGTTTGCATTCTTACTATCAGTTTTATTTGAACCGAATTCTCCTAAATTTAATGTGATATTTAAGCTTTCTTACTAAGAAATGGTATGCCTGAGTTTTTGACTGTATGTGAGCACAGGAAACCTGCATTTCTGACAGAATATTTAATGAATTAACTGAATAAAGCACTTTGAACAATCCTTGATATGTGATAAGTGCTCAATAAAAGCTAGTTTTTAGAATAATATTTTTTTTACTTTATTGACATGTTCACATTATAAAAGATTGTCACAGGGTTTCATTTAATGATGCATATTGTTGTTTTAACAATAGTACAGGAATCTATACATTGACTTTGCTGATTGGCTTTCTTCTGTTCTACCTTGTGTTACTTATGATCCATAGTATAATATTGTCATGATCTATACCAGAGTTGAATATGTTTTCAAATGTCAATTGTTAAAGAAGTATCTTGCCTATGAAGTATGTATTGAATCCAAGAATAGAAAATATACAACTCACACCAAAGAAGAATTGTCTACAAAGAAAATTTACCTTTGGGTTTCTCTAAGTAACCATGTCTACCACAATAGCATCCCATCCTTAAAGTCTTTGATCTCAGTTAATGTGTAGATAAGGGTCCTGGCTCAGAACTGCAATCAACACACTACTTCATCAAAAAGACCTCACTACCAAAAAAGTGTCAGATAAGTAAAGAGGTTCCTAACGATGCACTTGATTTACATACTGGCCTTATCTCAGTATGAAACCAGCTGGCAGTAACAAACTACTGAAGAATTGGCAGTGGTCGGCAGACTTTTAGTTTGAAATAAGTCAATTAAAAACACACTTTTGTTTGAAATAAGTCAATTAAAATTTTTGCTTCTTAGATAATTCAGCCTGTGACTAAAATCTACGCTTGGAGGCAATAAGTAGTTTGTATGATACTTAAGCTATCAAATGACATGACTTCTTTTTTTTCTTTGGTTGGACTGCATTAGACTAGAATTTTGTTACTGTAATTTGAGTTGTGCTTATGATTATTACCTAGGTAAGGTCGCCAGAAATAGCAAATAAAACTGTAGAACACTCAGTTAAACTTGAATTTTAGATAATCAATAAATATTTTTTTAGTTTAAGTTGGATCCATGCAATATTAAGGACATACTTTTACCAAAACAAGAAAAATATTGTTTATTTGAAAAATAAATTTAACTGGGTGTCTTGTATTTTATCTGGCAAACTTATACATAGACTTATGAGCTTACTCATTGGAACTACCTTACTGCAGTATTACAAGTGGCCAATGACTACAAAACACCCTTTTTTTTCCCTCCAAAATCTCTGACTTTAATTTCCTGGATTGGCAGGAAAGGTTAATTTGTTGCTGTAGAGTTAAGAATGATGAGTAAATTGTGAAAACTTTCATGAGAAGGAAGTTTCTGTTGTATTATCCATTAATCTTGATATGGCAGGTAACTAGAGAGATTCCTTTCTAATACTGTTCAAGCATGAAATGACAAAGCTGATAGACAATTGAAGCAAATTTCATTTTTGATTGCATAATGAGTTTTGGGCATATTATTAATAACCACTTTACTTACATTAATTACAGGAGCTTTATTTCTCCTGCTAGGCTTTTAGAATAGAGAGTATGCTTTAAGATTCCCTTTCAGTTGAAAACTTCAGTTGCATGAAATATGGAACACAGAAATTTGGGCATGATCCAACTAATTATATCAGCTAATCTTAATTAAGGGTAAATAGAAATGAGATGAGATCATTTTAGCTAATTTATTTCTACTTACTTATTTTTAAAAAATTCAACAGTTTTAAAAAATTAGACACTTGCACGTGTATTTATTTTATTTAAATGCATAATAACACACAGAATGTACTTAGCCAATACTTGGACTTGAATCTAGGTATGCCTGCTCTAGAACCCACGCTTTGAACCATGCTGCCTCTCCATATCCTTCCTTTCCTCAGACTAGAACAGCAACTGGTTTTAGTGTTTCTAATGACAGTAGACCATGATCTTCATTTGCTACCCCATTCCCCCAGAATCATCCCATTATGTATATATTCTACGTTCACATCTGCATTTATTTCCCTGTATACTCAAATTACTTACTACTTCAAATTAGTCCTTGAGTCTACTCCTGAAAATAAGCCAAACTCTCATAGTAATCTTACAGAATAGCAATTTAGGACCAAGTCACCAATCTAAGTTTAAACTGTTTATCATGAGGAACTAAAGTTCAGAATATCTAACTCTATTAAAACAACAATAACAAAACCCACTGGATTTTATTAACTTTATGTTATAAATACTTTTTTTAGAGGAAAACATGCTTGGTAGATTATCTGTAAGTGAACACATTCACATAACCACACCTACATCAAGAAATAAAATAACCAGGATGCCAGAGGCTGATATACCTGATACACCGTCCTGATTCCTACTTACCCAGCTTCTCCAAAAATAACTCTCTTGATGTTTTACTCCATAGATTAGTTACCCCTGGTTTTGAACTTTTTAAAAAGTGGAATCATGCATTATATATTCTTTGTAAATAGCCTCATTTACTTAACATTATATTTGTGTGATTCATCCACACTATTGCATGTGGCAACCATCTGTTCATTTTAATTGTTGGGTGGTACCCTATTGTAGGAATATACCAACCCTCAGCAAATCTGTTATGCTCTTTCCATTTTTAAGTACTATAAGTAATGTGCCAATGAAAATTCTTCTACTTATCTTCTGGGTATAAATATATACATATCTGTTGTTTTCATATTCAGAAATCTAATTGTAGAATAACAGGGTAAATGAGTTAAGGTTGGTGCAAGAAAAAAGATGGCACAAGCGAACTGGGATAATTCTTGGCTTTTTTATTTCCATGTGAATTTTAGGATTTGCTAGTAAAAAAATATATAATTGATGATATTATGATTAAAATGGCATGAGTCTATAGATTAACTTGGGGAGAATCGATACTTTTAGCATATCTAGTTTTTCAACATAGCTTATTGCTCTGTTTATTTAGTTCTTTAAAAATATGGGGTGCCTGGGTGGTTCAGTGTGTTGAATGCCAGACTTCAGTTGTGAGTTCGAGCCCTGTTTTGGGCTCTGCGCTGTCAGTGTGGAGCCTGCTTCCGATCCTCTGTCCCCCCTCTCTCTCTGCACCTTTCCCGCTCCTGATCTCTCTCTCAAAATTAAATAAACATTTAAAAAATAATGCTTTAGAGTTTTTTTCTGTAGAGAAAAAAATTTATTTTATAGTTTATTAAAATACAGTTACTATTTGTATATCGATCTTGTACCCAGAACTCTTGTTTAATTAATATGTTAATTCTGGTAGATTACCTATGAATTCTTTTGGAATTACTATACATAGACAAACTTTTGTTCTGTAAAGAAATTACAGTTATATATTTGCCATATGAGTGTCATTTTTTTCTTTCCTTTTTTTTTTGGCGGGGGTGGGGTCTTATCGCAATGACTATGGCCACCAGTGCAATGTTGTAGAGATGCTATGATGTCAAACAATCTTATTTTATTCTTTGGCTTAAGGGGAAATATTTATAGTAGGTTACCACTAAGTATAATGTTCACTGCAAGGTTTTTGTATATACCTTTTATTAAATTAAGAAAATACCCTTTATCAAAATAGTTTTTCTGCATCATTTCAATGACTATATATATATATATATATATAGTTTGTGAATGGTGAATTTTGTTTATTGATTTCTAACCTTGTAATGGAGGAATGCATTTTTATTGGTTGTGATGTATTATATTTTTATATTATAATATATTCAGTTTGTTAATATTTTCCTTAGGACCTGAGGAGCCTGGGTGGTTCAGTCGGTTAAGCATCCGACTTCGGCTCAGGTCATGATCTCACTGTTCATGAGTTCAAGCCCCGCACTGGGCTGTGTGCTGACAGCTCAGAGCCTGGAGTCTGCTTTGTTTGGATTCTGTCTCCCTCTCTGTCTCTGCCCCTCCCCAGTTCACGCTCTGTTCTCTCTGTCTCTTAAAAATGAATAAACATTAAAAAAAATTAAAAAAATTTCCTTAGGACATTTTTATATGGTTTGGAAGAGTTCACCTGGATTTAAACATTCCTTTTTTTAATTGTTTTTTTTTTAATTCTATCTAGTTAACATGCAGTGTTTTATCAGTTCCAAGTGTACAATATAGTGATTCAACACTTTCATACATCACCCAATGCTCATCACGTCAAGTGCATTCTGTCAGCCCGATCACCGATATCCCCTTCCCCCCAACCACCTCTCCTCTGGTAACCATCAGTTTGTTCTCTACAGTTCAGAGTGTGTTCCTTGGTTCCTTTCTCTCTCGCTCTTGTTTTTTTTTTTTTTTTTTTTTTTCCCATTACTTTCTTAACAGCCACATGACTCTGAAAACAGTCCTTTTCAGAGATAGGTGCCAAGGATATGCTGTACTCATAATAAGTTGATAAATGAGCCTGTGGTTCTATTTTCTAATTACATTAGTTAAGGCTTGTATGATATCTCTTTAAAGCATTTGGTACAAATCATCAATGAAACCAACAAGGTTTATAGTTTCACTTGTAGGAATCCCTTAAATTATAGATTCAGTTTCTTTAATAGATACAACATTGTTCATCTTTCATCTTGATATATTGTGCTAATATAGGACTTTGTTTATTTTATTTAAAATTTCACTAAATTAAGAGTAAGAAAGTTTCAAAATTTCATTTTATTATATATTTTAAGGCCCATAGACTATTTCCCTTTTTATTCCTGATATTGGTAATTTTGCATTCTTTCATTTATACTTGATCAGTCTTACCAGTAGCTTCTCAATTTTATTTGGCTTCATAAATAATTGATTTTTGCCTTTCCTTTTATGATTACACATTTGTTTTTTCTCTTCAGTTACATTATCTCATCTTTATCATTTTCTTCCTCATATCTTTGGCTTTAATATATATATGGTACCTTTGTTTGTATGGTATCTTCGTTTTTTGTTTTTTGTTTTTTTGTTTTTTGTTTTCTTGGCCAGCTTCCTGGGATGCAAGTCAGGTCATTGATGGCTTTTCTTTTTCCAATATATGCATTTGCATTCAAATATTTCTCTCAAAATACAGATTTAGCTACATCCATAAAATTTTGACATGTTATTATTATTATAATCCACTTCAAAATATTTTCCAGTTTCCACTCTGATTGTTTTACCTGTGGGTTATTTGAAACTGCTGTTTTATTTTACAAAGCATGGGAATTTTCTTGATAAGTTTGGGTTAATTTCTCTTTGTTAATCATGTTTATTTTCACTATGATCAGATGTTGTGCTTTGTATGATACAATCTTTCAAAATTTGATGAAGCTTGCTTTATGACACAGTATGTGGTCAGTTTCAGTAAATGTTTTGTGTGCAAGAGAAACAATGTGTATCGTGCAGTAGCTTTGTGCACTCTTTTATGTAAGTGAACTACAATAGGAATGTTAAGGTCAAGTTGGTTAATGGTACACTTCAAATCTTTTAAGTACTTATTGATTTTTTTCTGTGCTTGTTCTGTTAAGAGGTGGGTATTAAAATTTCCCATTATAATTGTATTTGTCTATTTCTTTTAATTCTGTAAATATTTGCTAACTATATCTTGAGGCTACATAATTAAGTACCTATACATTTAGAATGTTTTTGTCTTTCTAGTGATTCAATAATTTTATCATTATAAAATTTCTCTGTTTTTCTCTGGTAACACTTGTTACTCTAGTAATTTGCTTTGTTTTGAGTTAATTATAGCCACACCAACTTTCTTTCTTTTTCCTCCATTTCACTTTTCACCTTTTCATATCCTAATATTTTTAAGTAGCATATGGTTGTGTTTTCTAAATTTTAAAAACTGGCCAGTCTGACAATCCATGTATTTTCCTTAATATTTTTTATTTAAGGATAACTTGCATATAAGAAAGGTGTTTTCAACAAAAATGTATAGCTTCGTATAAAAATAAACTATTAGGACTACATCAGAATAAAAGTCTTCTGCACAATGAAGGAAAAAGCAACAAAACTAAAAGACACCCCACTGAGTGGGAGAAGATATTTGCAAGTAACATATTCAATAAAGTGTTAGTATCTAAATTATGTAAAAAACTTACACAACTCAACACCCAAAAAACAAATAATCCAATTAAAAATGGGCAGAAGACATAAGAGACATTTTTCCAAAGGAGATATCCAGATGGCCAACAGACACATGAAAGATGCTTAACATCACTCATCATCAGGGAAATGCAAATCAAAACTACAGTGAGATATCACTTCACACTTGTCAGAATGGCTAAAATCAAAAAGAAACAACAAGTGTTGGCAAGGATGTGGAGAAAAAGGAACCCTCTTGCTCTGTTGGTGGGAATGCAAACTGGTGTAGCCACTGTGGAAAATAGTATGGAGGTTCCTCAGAAAGTTAAAAACAACTCTTGGGACACCTGGGTGGCTCAGTGGGTTAAGTGTCCAACTTCAGCTCTGGTCATGATCTCATGGGTTTGTGATTTCAAGCCCTGTGTCGCCTCTCTGCTGTCAGCACAGAGCCTGATTTGGATCCCTTGCCCCCCTCTCTGCCCTTCTCCTGCTTCTGCTCTCTTTCTCTCTCTCAAAAATCAATAAACATTAAAAAAGATAATTCTTAATTTTGGCTCAGGTTATGATCTCACGGTTGGTGAGATTGAACCCTGTGTTGGGCTTGGCACTTACAGTGTGGAGACTGCTTGGGATTCTGTGTCTCCCTCTCTCTCTGCCCTCCCCCCTCAAGTAAATAAACATTAAAAAATAATAAGAGTTAAAAAAATTTAATGTTTATTTTGAGAGAGAGAGAGAGAGAGAGAGAGAGACAAAGTGCGAGTAGAGGAGAGGCAGAGAGAGGAGACACAGAATCTGAAGCAGGCTCCAGCCTCTGAGCTGTCAGCATGGAGCCCAAAACGAGGCTCAAACTCACAAACTGCGAGATCATGACCTGAGCCGAAGTCAGATGCTTAACCAACTGAGCCACCCAGGCGCCCTAATAATAAAACTTAAAAAAATTTTTTTTAATGTTTATTTATTTTTGAGAGAGAGAGTGAGACAGAGCATGAGCAGGGGAGGGCCAGAGAGAGAGGGAGACACAGAATTGGAAATAGGCTCCAAGCTCTGAGCTGTCAGCACGGAGCCTTGAAGTGGGGCTTAAACTCACAACCCGGGAGATCATGAACTGAGCTGAAGTCAGATGCTTAACCGATTTAGCCACCCAGGTGCCCCAATAAAACTTTTTCAAAAAGTTAAAAATAGAATTACCCTATGATTCAGTAATCGCACTACTGGGTTATTTACCCAAAGAATATAAATAGACAAATTCAAATAGATACATGCACCCCTATGTTTATTGCAACGTTATTTACAATAACCAAATTATGGAAGCAGTCCATGTTCATCCGTAGATGAATGGATAAAGAAGATGTGGCATATACACACAATGGAACATTGTTCAGTAGTCACAAAGAATGAAATCTTGCCATTTGCAACATGTATGGACCTAGAGAGTACAATGCTAAACAAAATAAGTCAGAGAAAGATAAATTTCATATTATTTCACTCATATGTGGAATTTAAGAAACAAGTAAAGGAAAAAGAGAGAGACAAACCAGAAATCAAATTCTTAACTATGGAGAACAAGCTGCTTAGGGAGGGGTGGCGCCAGAGCGGGGGGGGGGGGGGGGGGGGGACAGGTGCTGGGGATTAAGGAGTGCATTTGTGGTGACAAGAACTGGGTGTTGTATCTGAGTGCCGAATCACTATATTGTACACCCGAAGCTAATATAACACTGTATGTTAGCTATAGCAGAATTAAAAAATAATAAAAATATTAAAAGTTAATTAATTCATTAAGTCAAAAGCGTATAGCTTCCTAAATTGTCATAGATAGAACACATCGGTGTTACCATGTCTTGGATGAAGAAATAAAATATAACCAGCACTCGGGCAGTCCTTCTGTGCCCCTTTCATTACTGTTGCCATCCAAGGCCCCCATAAAGCAAAGGAAGCCACAACCTGTCACTGTCAATTCACCATTTTCCTCCAGGGTTTTCTACTCTAGGTTTTTCTCACAGACTCTTGCCCATGGAGGGTCTTTGTCTCCCCAGCACTGGGAAATCTCCACTCTTCAGATAATTCCTCTTTTCCTCTGTTAGGCCAACTCAAGATGCTGGGTCTGTAGCCCTGCCCAGAATCAGTATGTGCAGCCAAAGGGAAGCTAAAGCTCCTTGACTCACCTTTGAAAGTTGCTCTTTGGAACCTGTGTTCCTCTAGTTCTTGTGCAAACAACGTTCAAAGTAATCTGATTTTATATTGGAATCAGTTGTTCTCACCAGGTCTGTTAGACTGCCATGACCTTTTTCATCTTACCTAACAGCATAAGCAAATGTACATTTCTCATCTTTTTGTCTATTTTGTTTAAATTTAAAAAATGACACATATTTGGTTTTAGACCTTCTTTTTTTTCTACCCAATTTTTATTTGCCCCATCTGTTCAATATTATGGCTATCAACCTTCGCCTTCTTTTGGATTATTTAAGCATATTTCATCATTATGTATTTTTCTTCTAGCTCTATTGCTTTTTTAGTTATATACATATTTGTTATTTTTTGGTGATTACCCTAAGGATTTCCACATATATTTTTAGAATATTTTGAATAATACGAAGACCTTAATAAACTTAATCACACTTACCCTTCTCCACCAACTTGTTATGTCTCTGTTTTTCATTCTTTTATAATTTAAATGCCACACATTATTATTGTTGTATTTCCTAGCATGCATACAGGTATTTTTACATACATTTACCCTTTCTGTCACTTTTTATTGCATCTCTGAGCTGCCATCTGGGAACATTTTCCTTCTGTCTGAATTTCACCATTAATATATCCATTAGTGCAGGTCTGCTGGTGATAAATTATCTTACTTTTTTGTTTTTCTGAGCAAAATGTTCTTATTCCACTTTCAATTTCAAGAGATGTTTTCACTCTAGGTTGCTGATGTTTTTTTTTCCAGCAGTTTGAAGATATTTTACTGTCTTCTGGTTTCCTGGCTTTCTGTTGAAAAGTTGCATATCACTCTTATTCCTTTTTGTTCCTAATTGGATGCTTTTACATTTTTCTATTTGCCTTTGTTTTTTAGCAGTTTAACTAGGATATGCCCAAGTATAGTTATTTTTTTTTGTTATTGTTTTTGTGCGTATATTTATCTTACTTTGGATTTAGTAGAACATTCTGAACTTATTTGTAGATACAGTGATATCAGTTTTGGAAGATTCCCGGTTGTTAAATGTTTAAATATCGCTGTGGTGCATTCATTCCTTCTTTTCCTTCTGGAATCCCAACTCTAGGTATTAGAACTTCATCCTTGAGGTGTGTCTCATCTGCATTTAACCTCATCCAATGTATTCTTAATTTAAGGATTTTAATTGTTGTATTTCTTTAGTTCTAGAATTTCACTTGATCCTTTTTTATAGTCTCAATTATGCATCCAAATATTCTTATTTTTTTAATTCCTTGAACATATTCACTATAGTCATTTTATGCTCTACTCTGAAAATCTTATTATCTAAATTTTTGTAAAATCTTTTATTGTCTGCCTTTTCTCCTAATTTCTGTCATCTTGTTTTCTTGTTATTTCTAAGTCTTTTTATTTTTTATTGAATGCCAGACCTTGTTTATAAAAATTCTAGAGGCAATTTGAGCTTCTGAATAATCGTGTTTCTTTAAGAAAGTTTTTACTTTAGCTCCCAATGGGCTTTTAGGCTATAAATCTAGAAATCCTAAATTATTTTTATCTAATTAAGGCCTGAGGTGAATGGGTTAGGCTTTGGCCCCCAGAAGATTTATTTCTGGTTCACTTTTACTCCCTAACATAGCCTTTCATTGTTCCAACTGTAAGTCTGGAATATTGAAATGGTACTTCCTGTTTGGCACTTTATGTTTTCATTTTTTTTGTACCTTTAGCTTGAAACTCTGCTTAGCTGCTCAGCTTCTCAAGGATTCCTTTCAGAATTGGCAAATAATCCAGAGAGAAAAGCAGCACAAATGCTTGTCTTTTCAGTAGTCATTATACAAATTCCTTATGTTCTACAGATTTCTTTTTCATTTTCTTTCTTCTTTTTTGTCTAATTAATCTAGTTTTTCTACCTATGGCTGGTTTAGTTAAGAAAAACCTGATACATTAGCAGAAGGAAAACTGGGAAATCCGCAAATACATGGAAATTAAACTCCACACTCATAAACAACCAAAGACTCAGAGAAACACAAAGGAAACTATGAATTCCTTTATGACAAATGAAAATAAAAACACAACATAAAACAACTTATGAGATGCAGTGAAAGGAGTAGTAGGAGGGAATTTTATAATGATAAATACTTTCATTAAAAAGAAAAAAAAGATTTAAAATCAACAACAAAATTTTACATTTCAAAGAACTAGAAAAAAAGAACAAAGGAATCCCAAAGCTAAAAGAAAAGAAATAATAAAGATTACAGCAGAGATAAACAAAATAGAGAAGAGAGAAAAATCAATGAAAGGGAGTCAATTTTTTAAAAGGTCAACAAAATTGACAAAACCTTATTTAGATTAACGAAGGAAAAGAAGGACTCAACTAAAATCAGAAAGGAAAATCAGAAAGGGGACTTACAATTGATGCCACAGACTAACAATGAAAATTCAACAGCGCCTTAAAAGGATCATTCACCATGGCCAGGAAGGATTTATTTCTGCAATGTGAGGATGATTCAGAATTAAGGACAAAACCATATGCTTATTTCAACAGATGCAGAGAAAGTATATGATACAATTCAACACCCTTTCATTATAAAAACACCCAACAAACTAGGAACAAAAGGAAACTACCTCAACAATATAAAGACCCTTTATGAAAAGCCCACAGCTAACTTCATACTGAATGATTAAAGGCTGAAAGTACTTCCTCTCAGATAAGGATAGCAAAGTCACTATCACCACTTCTATTCAGCACAGTACTGGAGGTCCTAGCCAAAACTAACAGCGGGAAAAATAAATAAAACTCATCCAAATCATAAAGAACAAAATAAAAGTATCTATTTGTGGATGACATGACCTTATATTTAGAAAACCCTGACGTTTCCACAAAAAAAAGCAATAAAAATTAATGAATGAATTCAGCAAAGTTGCAGGATACGAAAACAACATGGAAAAATCACTTGCGTTTCTATGTGTTAACAATAAACATTCTGAAAAGGAAACTAAGAACACAATTCCATTTATAATAGCATCAGAAAGAATCAAGTACTTAAAAATAAAGATTGCCAAGGAGGTGCAAGAGTTGTACACTGAAAACTACAAAACACTGCTGAAAGAAATTAAGGAAGACACCTTAATATATGAAAAAAATAATATTGTTAAGATGTCAATACTACCTGAAGTGATCTACAGATTCAATGCAATCTGCATTTACTATAACCCCAATGATGTTTTTGTGGAAATAGAAAAATCCATCCTAAAATTCAAATGGAATTATAAGGAACTCCAAATAACCAGAACAATCTGGAAAAAAAAAGAACAAAGTTAAAGGTCTCACACTTGTTTTCAAAACATATCACAAATTGATAGTCATCAAGATGATATAGTTCTGGCATAAAAAACAGATATAGACCAATGGAATACACTAGAGAGTCTATAGTCAAGTGATCTTAGACAAGAATGTCAAAACCACCCAATGGGGAAAAGATAGCCT
Source organism: Lynx canadensis (assembly GCF_007474595.2). Classification (NCBI taxonomy): domain Eukaryota; kingdom Metazoa; phylum Chordata; class Mammalia; order Carnivora; family Felidae; genus Lynx; species Lynx canadensis. Next base: position 52,997,441 of record NC_044305.1, on the reverse strand, counting down.
CTTCAATACACAAAATGATATCTATATTCCAAAGAGGGAAGTTAGACTCTTATTTTACTCTATATGCAAAAAATTAACTCAAAATGGATTAAAGAATTAAATATAAGGCCCAAAACTTATAAAATTCCTTCAAGAATAGTCTATATGTCTGTGGAAAACAGTATGGAGGTTCCTCAAAAATAAAAACAGGTATGATTCAGCAATTCCACCTCTGGGTATATATCCAAAGGAAATAAAATCACTATGTAAAAGAGATATCTCAACCCTCATGTTCATTGCTCTATTATTTACAATAGCCAAAACATGGAAACAACCTAAGTGTTCATTAACAGATGAATAGATAAAGAAATTGTGGTGTATACATACAATGGAATACTATTTAGCTATACAAATAAGGAAAACCTGTTATTGGTGAAAACATGGATGGAACGTTAGGGTATTATGCTAAATAAGTCAGACAGAAAAAGATAAATGTATAATTTCACTTTCCTGTGGAATATATTTATTATTTATTATCATTTATTTTAGAGAGAGTGAGAGTGGGAGAGAGGGACAGGGGAGGGAAAGAGAGAGAGAGAGAGAGAGAGAGAGAGAGAGAGACTGAATCTTAAGCAGGCTCCATGCTCAGCACGGGATCTGAAGTAGGGTTTAATTCCACGACCTTGGGATCATGACCTGAGCCGAAATCAAGAGTTGGACACTCAACCAACTGAGCTACCCAGTCGCCCCTCATGTGGAATACATTATTAAAAACACATCATAGAAAAAGGGATCAGACCTACTATTACCTGAGGTTGGGGTGGGGGCATGGAGGAATTGGATGAGGTGGTCAAAGGCACAAACTTCCAGTTATGAGATAAATAAATACTGGCAATATAATTTACAACATGATAACTATACTTAACACTGCTGTATGGTATATTTAAAAGTTGCTAACACAGTAGATCCTAAAAGACCTTATCATGAGGATAAAAATACGATTTTTATTTTCTTTTTTCCCCCTCAATGAGATGATGGATGTTAATTAAATGTATTGTGGTAATAATTTCACAATATATGTCTGTCAAGTCATTATACCATACACTTTAAATGTATACAGTGCTAGGGGTGCCTGAGAGCAGAGTCTGCTTGAGATTCTTTCTCTCCTTATCTCTATGCCCCTCACCAATTGAGCTTTCTCTCTCTCTCAAAATAAATAAATAAAAATAAATAAAGAAATATCTATCTATCTATCTATCTATCTATAGATAGATATAGTGTCACCTATATCTCAGTTAATCTGTAAGGAAAAGATAAGTGGCTTGAATATACATTACCCCAATTATGATATACAAGTGGCCAATGAGCATATGAAAAAAATTTCTCAACATTACTAATCATTAGAGAAATGCAAGTTAAAACCAAAATATGGTATCACCTCACATCCATTAGTATGTCTACTATAAAAAGAGAAAAAAGAACAGAAAATAACAACTGTTGGTGGGAATGCAAAACTGTATAGCCACTGTGGAAAACAATTTCTCAAAAAATTAAAAATGGATTCACATGATCTTTCAATCCCACTATACCTAAAGGAATTGAGGGCAGATTTTCAAAAAGAGATATTGTGCATCCATGGTCATAGCAGTGTTACTCACAGCAACTAAAACATGAAGCAACCCATGTGTATATCAATGGACAAGCAAAATATGATATATACATACAACTGACTTTTAGCCTTAGAAAGGTTATTCTGACACATGCTACAGTATGATGAACCTTGGAAGTATTATGCTAAGTGAAATAAGCCAGTTGAAATTGGCAATTAATGTACGATCCACTTATATGAGCTATGCAAAGTAGTCAGATTTGTAGAAACAGAAGTTAAAATGGTGGTTAGTAGAGGCTAGGGAGGGGCAATGGAAAGTTACCGTATAATTGGTACAGAATTTCAATTTTATAAGATGAAATTGTTCTAGAGATTTGCAGCACAACAATATGAATATACTTAACACTATTACACTCTATATTTTAAAATGGTTAAGACACTAAAGATTATCTTATGTTTTTTACCACAACTTAAAAAAAAAACTTTAATGATTAAAGAAATAATAATCATAGCAGTCCCTAAGCTCAGAGTATAATCACACTGGTATTGGGGGCCAGTTGATAACTCTTCCAGAAGGAAAACAGAATGATTGCTACAATTAAGTTATCAGGAGGTAATATGATAACAGAAGTACAACCTCATGCCATGGTAGAAAAAAGTCAGAGGGAAATTACATACACAAATGATGGATAAAGTGGTAAGTCAGAACGGTTTTGAAGCATAGCTAAGATTTTGACCATGAAGTTGAGGAGGGAAACCCAATTCATGCCAGGGGAGCAGTTCATAAAGCACTGGGAATATGTGGATGTATGGTGGTAATTGAAACTGGAGCTGTTTGGAGGTGAGTGGTGGCTTGGTCAGTTAAGCATAGAACTCTTAATTTTGGCTCAGGTCATGATCTCACTGAGGTTTGTGAGTTTGAGCCCCATGCAGGATTCTCTGTCTCCCTCTCTCTCTCTGCCCCTCCCCTGCTCTCTCTCTCTCTTTCAAAATAAATAAATAAATATTAACAAAAAAAGAAAGCCTTAGACTGGAGAAGTTTGCTGTAGTCAAAGTCTTGAGTACAAGTTGAATGGGCAGGATGAGGACTTGGTAGCAGCCAAGGGAAGCTGGAGGTGGTTCAGTGCTTATGTTATTTGACATAGGTGTGCTTTACAAGCAACACCTAGCAGGAGTGAATAGGCCGACAGGCTGTGACGTGGGAAAAGAGTGTAGTCGGGAGATTCACAGCCTGGTGACCGAGACACAACAAGACGAGCTTTGGGACTGAGGCTGCCCACCCCGTGCCCGGAACCACGGCGCTCAGCTGAGGGACAGTGGGGGCTAGAACCAGCTTGCTTTTTGCTCTCCAAACTGCCCCTGGGCAAGGGATGCCTTTTCTTTATCTGCAGGGTGGTGCATTATTGGTTACCGGAGAGGCCCTGAAAAATGGGACCAAACCTACACACATTGGTGTTAGGATAAATCACAGATGCCTCGGAAAGTTCCAGTTGGTGAGCCAGTGAAAATGGGGATGATAGTAACAGAAATTGGGTGGGGGGTGGTGTTCAGGAAGAGAAAATAGGTATGCTTAGGTTGTAGGTTGTTTAAGAGAATGTTCAGAGCTTCAAATGTTGCAAAACAACAAAAGCAACAAGGTCTAATGGAAACACGTTACAAGGAGGCATTGTGTATTACATGATAGTAGATGTTAATGGAAGTTTGCAGACATGGGGTAGTAACAGTGCATTGTACCATGCCAACAACCCATCTTCTCTTTATTTCTTTTTTCCCCATGCTTGCTGGCAATTGGATGACCTTAGAGAACCATGTACAAAAAAACAAAAAAAATAAAAACAAACAAACAAAAAAACAAAAAAAAAACAAAACAAAACAAAAAACAACTTTCCCTTAGTTATTTTTTGCCACCCCAGTAAATTGCAAATAAAAGTGTAATTTATTTACAATTTATCTGAGTTGTAAAGAAATAATATACTTTGATTTGTAGCAGCACTAGGGGGAAGTGGTCAGGATGGAAGAAACAAGAAACATTCTGATAAAGGCCCTTGTTTTTCTGAATAATATTGCTCCAACATTTTACCAAAAAGAATTTTAGTAGTTTTAACATTCAATTAAACATTTTATATGGAAAATTACAACTTATAGGAAACTTGCAAGAATATTACAAAGAACTCGCATATATTAATTTCCTAGATTCACATGCTGTTAGCATTTTCCCTTATATCTCTCCTTTCTATGTCTAAACACATTTCAATTTTTATTTTGTCTGAACCATTTGAGAGTAAGTTTTCATAGATCATGATCCCTCATTCCTATATATTGTCTTAAAATAATTAAAGATATTATTTCACATGTAAATGCTTTTAAAAAGAAAAGAAGAGAGGGAGGCAGGACTGGAGAAGGAAGGAAGGAAGGAAGGAAGGAAGGAAGGAAGGAAGGAAGGAAGGAGGGAAGGAAGGGAGGGAGGAAGGAGGGAAGGGAGGGAAGGAAGGGAGGGAGAGAAGGAAGAAGAGAAGAGGGATGGAGGAAGGAAAGGAGGAAGGAAGGAAATGGAGAAAGGGAGGGAAAATAACATTTAAATAATAGAGGAGACTCATTCTTCCATTCCATATAATAAGCTTCTTAGTGAGCATTAGGCAGAGATGGGGGCCTAGGGTCCTTTAATTTGGTCTCAGGACCCAGTAGCCTCTTGTAGGATGAGCATCTAGGTGCACTAAATCTAAAAAGATCATTTTAAAGAGTAATTTTGGCTAAAGGTGAATTTTGCTTTGTGTTTCCAAGGACCTAAGCTCTATGAAGTGCATGAGTTAGTTCACCACACCCACTAACAACAGCACATTAGCAGCAATTTTGTAATAAGTGATCAAATCATATTTCTATGAATAGTCTTTTTGTTGCCTCTTTTTTTTAATGTTTATTGATTTTTGAGAGAGAGAGAGAGAGAGAGAGAGAGAGAGAGAGAATGCAAGCAGGGGAGGGGCAGAGCAAAGGGGGTGGGACAGAGAATCCAGATCTGAAGCAGGCTCTGAGCTGACAGCAGAAAGCCCCAAACGGTGCTTGAACTCACCAACCATGAGATCATGACCTGAGCCAAAGTCAGACGCTTAACTGACTGGGCCACCCAGGCATCCCCGTTGCTTTCTGTGTTTTAAAAAATTCTGGTATTGAATCAAATAGCTCCATAACATGGACTGAAAGGTCAAACATCGGAGATCAAAAAATGACTTTATTATAAAGTGAGAAAAAGACTTTTAATTACTTGAATGATAATCCATTTTGTGATCAAAGCAAAGCAATCAAGTTGACACATATGAAATAGAAAACACATAATGTGTCTTTCTTCTATTGGAATCAACTTTGGATTCATTAAAAAAAACCTTAGATTTTTTTTTTAAACGGAGAGTTTAATTCTATTGGTTGACTATATAGAATTTGCAAATTAGTTCTGTATTTATTGCTTTATGAAAGACAGATACCTTAGACTTTTTATATCTAGTTCTGATGATTACATATTTCATATCATGAAAGTTGATGCTGGTGCTTGGCAAGAATTCTTCCCCTGAAAAGGAGAATATGGCACAGGCATGGGAGTGCAGGGCAGAACATGGGCTCTGCTGTGTGTATTCAAACTTGCATCTCTCTCTGAGCCTCTCTGAGCCTTAACTTACTTATCTGTAGTATAGGGAAAGTATGTTACAGGGATGTGGGAAGCACCCAGTGAGGCAATATAAGTGAGAATATATTAAACAGGACCTGGCACAGAGTGTTCATCAACCTTGCCCTTCTGCTTTCAGCTGATGGGCACCCATGGCTTCCTTTCTTTCCACAGGTCCCAGGGCACAGCACAGGGCCCTCTAGGCCTGGTCAGTAGTTGTAACCCTTGCTCCTGGAGATCGGGAGGTGGCTCAATGTGTCTGCTCTGTAGGTATCTCTTGCTCTGTTCACAAGGTTTTTCTATTCTGGTCCCCAGCCCTTCCTACTTGTTTGGATGCCTTCTTTTCTATCTTCTCATCATCTGTCTGCTTCTCAATCTTTCTCCCTTGCCCTGCATGCTCATTCATTGACTTATCATCCACTCACTCATTTTTTAAAGCTCTGTGGTGGGCAGGATTCTAAGATTCTCTCTAAGACTCCACCCCTGGTATGCATACTTTGTGCAATCCTCTCTCCTGTCATGTGGGTGGGCCTGAATAGTTTTATTTTTTTAAAGTTTATTTATTTATTTTGAGAGAGAGAGAGAGAGCATGAGCAGGGGAGAGGGGCAGAGAGAGAGGGAGACAGAAAATCCCAAGCAGGCTCTGTGCTGTCAGTGCGGAGCTTGAACCCAGAACTATGAGATCATGACCTGAGCCAAAATCAAGAGTCGGATGTTTAACCAGCTGAGCCACCCATGTGCCTTCAGGGGAACCACAAAAGTCAGAGAGATTCCAAGCTGCAGCGGATACTGTCCTGTTGGCCTTGAAGGAACAAACTGCTATTTTGTGGAGATAGTCATGGGGCAGGAAACTGTGGGTGGCCTCTAAGACCCTGAGCATGGCTCCCTGCTGGTGGCCAACAAGAAAGCAGGGGCCTACTACCATAAAGGACTGGATCTCATCAACAGCCACATGATCTTGAAAGAAAATCAAGACCTCCAAAAAGAAAGGCAGCTTGTCCAAATAAGAATTTTGTTTGTTTCAGCCTCTTGAGACCCTGGGCAGAGGATCCAACTAAACTGAATTGACATTTCTGATCTATAGGAACTCTGAGGTATAAATGGATGTTCCTTTAAGCCTCTATGTTTGTAGTAAGTTTTTGCACAGACATAGAAAATGATACAGGCTGTCCATGGTTCCTGTTAGTTCATCTCTGGACCCGAGTTCTAGAGCTTCCCAATTCCCTATCCCTCTTACCCATGCTGTTACCACCATCCTGGAGTTTCCAAAGGCATAGCCAAGATTCTTGATTCCCTGGCCTTGGACAGAATTCTCTACTGGGAAACTCCTCTCTGCTCTGCTCATCTCTCTGTTTTGACTTAAATGCATGATTCCTAGGGGTGGTTCGGTTAAGGATCTGACTTTGGCTCAGGTCATGATCTCACTGCTTGTGAGTTCAAGCCCTGCATCGGGCTCTGTGCTGACAGCTCAGAGCCTGGAGTCTGCTTCAGATTCTGTGTCTCCCTCTCTCTCTGCCCCTCCCCGACTTGCACTCTGTCTCTATCTCTCTCAAAAATAAAGAAACATGAAAAGAAATAAATGCATGACTCCTAAACCAATGTCTGTACTAACTTCCTGGCTGGTTCATCTCTGCTCACAAATTTCATACCCATCCTATCCCTTACCAGTCCCTTGGGGTAGACTAACCTTTCTTGTCGTTACTCATCTGAGATCGGCTATCAGAGAGAAGGACTTTTGATCAACAAGTAAAAATGAAATCATCTCAGGAGAATAGATGTCATTTTTTCCTGGTTGAGATAACCATCTAATTTAGTGAAGGGCAACATAAAAATAATGCCTCATCAACCATGAATAACTAGTTCGTTAGCAAGAGATGATCTTGAACCTCTCAGAAATGTTTGAGAAGACCTTGCAGACATCAATCATTTGAGGTAAATTCAGGGTAGTCAAGGAGCTTTGTTGCCACAAGACCTCACTTGCTGAGGCCGCAGGGCACGCCATCCCACAGCTGGGTCCCATTGCCTCCATTCCTGTAAACTCTGCTAGTGCCTCTTTTAGCACTGGCATTGGAGCTGCTCTGTTTGGGTAACAGAAGAGAAGGTCCTGAGAGTTAGGGTTTGTAGAAGTTCCAGGTAGAGGCAGCAGTCAGGTACAGAGATATTTGTCTTCTGCAGCAATTCAAATCCTAGAATTCGTTTCTAAGGTACTGTAAGGTAATCCAAAAATATATCTTGGTCTCTGGCCTTGGTTCCTGGCACCAAGTCTCTAGACTCTTATAATTTCCTAAATAATAAGAGCACTAGGAGCATCTTTTGTTCCAATATTTCTTCTCTGACCTCCAGTTATTAACATGGAGATCCTAAATCCCTTTAAATTTCCTGGATAATAGGATCACCTTTTGTTTTAAGGATGTGGCTCTTTGTGGGCTCTTGGATGAGGGCTGGTCACCAAAAAGAACAAGCTGAGATTACAAGCTTTGGGTTTTCAGCCTCACTCCCCATTCTTCAGGTGAGGGAGAGGGGCTGGAAGAGGAATTAATAGTTTATCATACCTGTGTGATGAGGCCTCCATAAAAAATCCCAATAGTAGGGGGTTCAGAGAGTTTGCAGGTTAGTGGACACATCCACATACCAAGAAGGTGACATACCCCAATTCCACTGGGACAGAAGCTCTTACATTGGGGACTTTTCTGGACCTCACCCTATGTACATTTTCATGTGGCTGTTCATTTATACCCTTTATTATGTCTTTCATAATAAACTGGTAATGTAAGTAAGTGTTTCCCTGAGTTTTATGAGCCATTCTAACAAATAATTGAACCCAATGAGGGGGTCATGGGAACCTCAGTTTCTAACCAGTCAGTCAGAAGTATGGGTGACAACTTGGGACTTGCTCTTGACATCTGAGGTGTATGTGGGGAGCAGTCTGGGACTGAACCCCTGACCTGTGGGGTCTGACACTCTCCAGGCAGATGCCATCAGAACTGAGTTGAACAATGGGACACACCTTGTGGGTGGGGTGCTCCGTGTGTCAGAAGTGAACATGGCAGTGGTGACAGTAAAGGAAGTGAACGGGAGTCTGGTGTTTACAGGAATCTGCAATTCTCTCTTCTATTGGCGTTTTCTCTCCCTAATTCCTCTCGCCCTCTTTCACCTCTGCTTTTTTTGTTGCTTTTTCACATCTATAGGAGGAGAATGCCATTTTCAACTCAGGTGATGTGTCATCATCTTTCATTTACAGCTGTGTTTTTGGGAAATTGTGTGATGCTTCATATGGCAAATGCTGCATAAAAGAAATTGCATGACATGACTAGATAAGGAACAGCATCTTTTTTTTTTTGGAAACAGCTACTACGTTGGAAGAAAATTACTTAAAAACTTCAATATAACTTTTTCAGGATTTTTTTGAGGGGTGGAAAAAATCCTAAAACAACTGAAATTAATGACAAAAAGGATGCACATATTTTCTAAAAAAAATTTTCAGGACAGAAGTCTTGCCAGCAAAATTAAGCAATGGGATATTGATAATATTTTTGTGAGGTGAGTTATATTGAGATAGTGGCTGCATTTGCCACAGTTAGAGTATAACAAGTAGATGATGCGAAGGTTGAAAGTGCTTAATATATTTTCTAGATCTCTCTGAGTCTTCCAGTGCTTCATTGACAGCCATTTAGAGCAGACCAAATCCTAAGGGTTAGGGAGAGATCTCAGACACTGAAAAGGAGGTAAATGTGTCTTCACCCCTATGGCAAAGTATACCCACTACCCTTTGCTCCCTGGAGAATGTCCAGTCAGTTCACAGGGCTTTAGAGCTGTGAGCTCTTCTGACCAAAGTTAGCAACAAAAATTTTGAGAACAGTTGCAACAGATTTTCTTTAATGAAAACAGGTTACATCTAAGATGGTGTAAAATGAATTACCCTAAGTACAAACTTCTCAAATTGTCATCACATATGAAGACGTAGGTATCAAGAAATAGAGTTCATGGGTTTAGCAAAATGAATGATTGGAAAGTCATCTTGTGATTCAGGTTGATCATGAAGGTAAATAAATAAATAAATAAATAAATAAATAAATAGGTGATGTGTTGATTCTTTGATCAATTAATTTAGAGAAGATGCAGAGCCATTCTGGATGAACCATATTTACAGTGAATTCTCTGAGCTGTCTTCACAGATAAAGGATTACACTTTGGTATTTTCCTACCCTCTAACAAACTAGCTTTGTGCTTCATATTTATACAATTCTTGCAAAACAAAGTAGCAAGGGGAGCAAATGGAGAGGTCAGAAATAGGGTAGGGCTGGCCCTTCCTCAGACTAAGATTGTATTTTTTTTTTTTATTTAAAAATTTTTTTTTTCAACGTTTATTTATTTATTTTTTTTGGGACAGAGAGAGACAGAGCATGAACGGGGGAGGGGCAGAGAGAGAGGGAGACACAGAATCGGGAACAGGCTCCAGGCTCTGAGCCATCAGCCCAGAGCCCGACGCGGGGCTCGAACTCACGGACCGTGAGATCGTGACCTGGCTGAAGTCGGACGCTTAACCGACTGCGCCACCCAGGCGCCCCTAAGATTGTATTTCTACAAAGTACAGTGAGGTAGCTGTATTTCCTTAGGCTGCTTGCAAGAGCTTTTTTAAAAGTCAAAAGGAACTGTAACTTTAAGAAACAACAAATCCAGAGAGGGCAGACTCCACATAATTCAAATCTATATATCTTCAAACCTGCGATTGCCACCCTGTTACATTTCATTAACTTTGAAATGAGTTTACAATTTATGCTAAAATGTACCAAATGTAATTTACTTGGAGCTGCAGAGCAGCTCAGACTGGCTTTGTTAGCCTGGGCTCTGAACCACTGAATAAGAGGATTCGAAATGGGGGCGCAGACATATTCTTAACTCCATAGTGGAGCCCACTAAATTGTGGTAATTGTTCTTTGGTCATTTTCAGCTCGTAGGTATCACTTTGATGGTTGGTACAACAAAGCTGGTTCTTTGTTTCCTTTGATCATAGAAAGTTGAATTCTTAGCGATACAGTTTTGAAGGTTTTTCCCCTTGATGAAAACATAAAGGAGGTCGGAGCCTTAATTCTGTCCGTTAAAGTGGGACAGAAGCCTCAACTCACAAGAGGAGGGCAGTCATTGAAAAATGGGAGCTCGGGTTATTGGCCTCCATTGGGCATTGTTTTCTGCAAAATGGTTGGGTTCTGTATGATCTCAGTCGTACCCTTTCATTTTGGCCTCCTTGGCCATTCCACTGCCTTGCCCTAATGATTTGAGATCATTATGGGCACCGTTTTCATCATTCCTACCATTCCTTTTGTCAACACGCTGTCCTTTAAATATTCCACTCTTCATCTCTGTCACTGTGCTCACTCTTTTCTTATTTTATCAACACCTTGTTCTTCCTCAGGACAATTTCCATCTACAGACTACACTCAGTCTGGTTTGTGTCTCTCCCAGTGTTTGTCCCCACAACTGTGTATATGACATCCTGATGCTAAATGGCTTTTTCCCAGAATGCCATCAATTTAACAACTTACAGGGTGCCCAGGACTTGCAAACAACCTGAAGGATCCTCTGTCTTGCTTTCCATATGCTAATTCCTTTAAAAGATCTTCTGGTTTCAAAATCTGATGGTGGCTACTTCCTGGGATAAACTAAGTAGCAGTTATACATTTTCCCCCTTGCAATCTAGCACTTTGTATTACGTTTTTTAAAATTCTCCAGCTGACTCAAAATGGATAGCCCACAGTTTCTCGCACATTACTGCAATGGCTGCCTGTGCATCCTGCTATTCAGAGTCAGGAGTTAAGCGACAATCTTGAGCATTTTTTGCTGTTGCATTTATTGTGATGTGCTGTATCTCTGTCAGACACACTTCGCATCTGGAGCAGAGACAAGGGGGAAAAGATGTATGATTTTAAAAATTAATGCTATCAGGAAGCACAATTCGCACCCCACGTCTTAATGGTAAATTTAAATCATATTCTGAATTTTGTGGAGGCTTTTCCCAGTTAAGAGCTTTTTTGTTTTTATGTACATAAAAACTCATTGTGATGCTTAAAAATGTTCTTTTTCTCACTAATCTTACTGAAGTATAAAACCTTTCTAATATGCTGGGACTATTATCTGCCTGAGGGGGGGGGAAACTAGAACTATCTGTAATTAGTAGATCCTATTGTGAAATGCAACCAGCATACATGGGGTATTCTCAGACTGTGGGAGATTTAAAAATTGGTGATAAGCTATAAAGAAGAAGTTGCAAGAAAATGTCTTGACATTAGAAGTCTATCTCCAGATTGGTTTTTCCGCAAAGACAATCCTGCTGGAGACGGGAAACGTCATACTGAAATGCAATGTGAAAGTATGTGAATTCCAAAGAAGGTCAAAATTTCTATTTAGCTTCATCAGAGCCACTCCTGTTTGTATACTCTCCATGCTGCATTTCAAACATACTCATGAATAATCATCTGAATAATCAAGGAATAATGCCAGTCATGTCATCAGACTTTTTTTTGGTGGGGGGGGGGGGGAGAGATAGAGAGAGAGAGTGGGAGAATCTTAAGCAGGATCCATGCTCAGCACAGAGCCCAATGCAGGGTTTGATTCCATGACTGAAATCATGACCTGAGTCAAAATCAAGAGTAATATGCTCAACTGACTCAGCCACCCAGGTGTCCCCGAAATATTTTTAAAGTATAACAGCCAAGGTGCTTTAGAAAAAAGTCATTTTAATCATAATAGAATGATTAACTCATTGGCTGCATGCATACAGTGGTCTGTGGGAGACCCCGTACCTGCCAAATGGTATGGGAACTCTAGGCACATGTGGTCATTTAGAGAAAGGCCCACTTAGAATCATGGGGCTCCTGGGCTTTTGACTATTGGTAATGTGCGGAGTAGGATCTGAAGGGATACTCTGACATAGCTTTCCAGCCCTCTGGGTTGAGGAAAGTAGAGATAGTCATGGTCTCACCCTGAGGCTACAAACAGGTTGGAAACATACTGGGAATTGAGTGAACTCCTGTTGAAGCTGAAAGCTCCACCCTGGCATTCCATCATCTTTCATGCTTTTGCCAGATTAGTTCATTTTTAAACCAAATATTAGTGTTAATGGTGGCACTGCAATAATCCAGACTAGGTTTTGAGGACCTTTATTTTGTCCTTCAAGCTTCTGCCATGGTCTTGCGTAGTAGTTTGTGAGACCATGTGCAGGATGCAGGATCCAGGATGCTTCCTTACCAGGCAATTAAATACAGAAGATGACCAATAATCATTTATCTTTCTTTTCCCAGACCTTTCTGGTTGCATAAAAACCAATGCCTCCCTTTCAATGCCAGTGTGCAAGCATTCCCTGCTCAAATCTAACCCATTGAGACACAAGTGGCTACTTAAGGTTTACTCTTTCTGGTTTGGGCACCCAGAGAAGCATCCAGTCCCAATGCCACGTGGCATGCCAGCCAGCTGTGTTGGTAAAGTCCTGGTGACCTTGATCATAATAGTCCCTGAAATATGTGAAGGAGGTTGGGGCTGAGCAGGCCTCTTGCCAGAAATGCAGAGAGGAGTCTGGCTCTTTCTCCAGGCATTTTGCCATTCATGTAGAGTGCAAAACTGCAACTGTATTTTTTTTCCTTGTTTGCTTTTTAATTTTGCAATCCATCCTTTCAGCAATCAGGAGCCTAAAAAGTGAAAATGGAAGCTTAATGAAAAAATAAAGTCCCAAATCTTTGTTGCTCCAGAGAGTTGATGATAGACATGGAATCTGTAAAGAACAGTTTTTAATCTTTATCCTCCACCATAGGAATGCAGTGATTTCATAGATGTTTGAAAACCGGAAGACACACATCTGGTAATGAAACATCAGCTCCTATCTCTTTAGTTAGGAGTCATTTTATGAAAGGCACCAAAGACGATGTTCAAATGAGTGCAGTTGCAGAAGGTGTCCTGCTTCGTACTCAGTGAAACACAGCTTTTCATTTAGATCAAAATGTCTGTTGTTCTAAATTAATTGTGTATGTTTTTCACTACAAGGCTCTGTGCATGATGCTATGAGCTGATTGCTAGTGATGTGTTAGTAGGAAAGAACCTGGCAAACAGTTTAGTTATTCCTCTTTTCAACCAGCGTATCAGATACTTCAAATATAAAATAAGGTAAAGCCAAAAATTGTTTAGTTGTTTTTTATCTGATTTATGAAACTAAAGTTTTACACGTCTTTTCCTGTGAAAGATAAAATACCTGGCATAATTTGTGAAGGCTAATACAAATTCAAGTAAAATTTAACTTTGAAGATAAAATTATTTTCCTTTTGTGATTACATTATGAATATAAATTTCACTGGGCCAAAGTATCAAACAAACAATGTTCTTAACTAAATTAAAAAACCCACAGAGCAGGGGCACCTCGTGTCTCAGTCGGTTAAGCATCCAACTCTTGTTCTCAGCTCATGTCTTGATCTCAGGGTCTACTCTGGTCTTGATCTCAGGGTTGTGAGTTCAAGCCCATGTTGGACTTCATACTGAGTGTAGAGCTTCTGTAAAAAATAAATAAATAAATAAATAAATAAATAAATAAAATCCCATAAAACAGACATGTACCGTACTTGACATGAGCTGTGGCGCAAACATAGTTCATAATGTTGAGTGGTGCATTATTCTGTGCAAGCAGAGTGGTGCAAGCAGGCTGCATTATTCTACCAATTGAAACATAAAAATTTATATGTACTTTGTGTCAAAATTTATACAACTTTTTTTTCTGATAAAACTTTTGTTGAGTAAAAATAAACAAATAAAACTTTAGCCTTGTAGTTGAGTTTTCTCTCTTTGCTGGACATTATAAATAATATTTTAGAACTGCTCGAACCTTTACAAAGGATTCCTTTTTTTTTTTAACTCTCCTCCACCTCTCTCTGCTCTACTAACCATCGATTCATTCTCTATAATTAAGAGTCTGTTTCTTGATTTGTTTCTCTCTTTCTCTTTTTTCCTTTTGCTCATTTGTTTTGTTTATTAAATTCTACATATGAGTGAAATCATATGGTGTTTGTCTTTCTCTGACTGACGTATTTCACTTAGCATAATACTCTCTACCTCCATCCATGTTGTTGCAAACAGCAAGATTTCATTCTTCTTTATGGATGAATAATATTGCATTGTATACATATACCACTTTTTTTTTATCCATTCATCAATCAGTGCATAGTTGGCCTGATTCCATAATTTGGCTATTGTAAATAATCCTGTTATAAACATAGGGATGCATGTATCCATTTGAATTAATGTTTTGATATTCTTTGGGTAAATACCCAGTACCCTGGTTGCTGGATTGAGGGGTAGTTCTATTTTTAAGTTTTTGAGGAAACTTCATACTGTTTTCCACAGTGGCTGCACAAGTTTGCATTCCTACCAATAGTGCATGAATGTTCCTTTTTTTCCCACATCCTCACCAATACCTGTTGTTTCATGTGTTGTTGATTTTAACCATTCTCACAGGTACGAAGTGATCTCACTGTAGTTTTTTGTTTTTGTTTTTGTTTTTTGTTTTTTGTTTTTTTAGTTTATTTAGCAGAGCCCCATGTGGGGCTCAAGCCCACGAACTGTGAGATCATGACCTGAGCTGAAATCAAGAGTTAGATGCTTAACCAACTGAGTATCCCAGGCACCCCTCATTGTAGTTTTGATTTGCATTTCCCTAATGAACATCTTTTCATGTGTCTGTTGGTCATCTTTATGTCTTCTTTGGAGAAATGCCTGTTCAGGTCTTCTGCTCATTTTTAAATTCAATTATGTGGTTTTTTGGTGTTGAGTTTTGAAAGTTCTTTACATAGTTTGGATACTTACCCTTTATTAAATAGGTTATTTGCAAATATCTTCTCCCATTCTGCAGGTTGCCTTTTAGCTTTGTTGATTATTTCCTTCATTCTGCAGAAGATTTTATTTATTAAAAAAATTTTTTTTAACATTTATTTTTGAGAGACAGAGCAAGACAGAACATGAGGCGGGGAGGGACAGAGAGAGAGGAAGACACAGAATCCAAAGCAGGTTCCAGGCTCTGCGCTGTCAGCACAGAGCCTGACATGGGGCTCAAACTCACAGACTGCGAGATCATGACCTGAGCAGAAGTCAGATGCTTAACCAACTGAGCCACCCAGGAGCCCCTGCAGAAGCTTTTTATTTTGATGTAGTCCATAGTTTATTTTTGCTTTTGTTTCCTTTGCACCATAAGACATATTTAGAAAAAGTTGCTACAGCTGATGTCAAAGAAATGCTAGAACTGATACAAGGATTCAGTAAAGTCTCAGGCACAAAATCAATCCACAGAAATCAGTTGCATTTCTATACGTGAATAGTGAAACAGCAGACAGAGATATGAAGGAATCAATCCTGTTTACAATTGCACCAAAAATACTAAGACACCTAGGAATAAAAGTAACCAAAGATGAAAGACCTGTACTCTGAAAACTATAAAATAGTGATTAAACTGAAGACAATACAAAGGAATACTTTGAAATCAACCTAAGTGTTCCACATTATTTTGAACACTTTTTGTAAACAAGTCCTTTAAATTTTGGATGAACTTTGTTCAAAACTGCGTGGAAATTTTTAATTAAATAATTCAACAAATGAATCACCAAAAAACTTCAGCTTTCAAAGCTTTTAGTAAATCTCCTTTATTAAGAACAAAATTTGCAAATAGGAAAATAATATAGTTTATTCCTACAAAAGCAGAAAAGAAATCAAATGATGATAAATCACAGAGGACGTAAGAAATGAATTTAGTATTTGATGCCTTTGGAATACCTGGAGTTATAGGAAGAATATTTTGATAGTCATATTTTTAATAGGAAATCTTATATTCTGATCTAGCCTATAATAAAAGTGAGATCTACAATTCATCAAAATTGGACATAATATTCCAAAACATAATAGAGATAAATTTCATATGAGTTTTGTCTTTTTAAAATATTTAGCAGAAAACTATTTATTTAAATATTAAGTAATATTTAAAATGACTTATTGAATGGAATATTCTTTTTGATATCCAAATGATTCTAATTGAGAATATCCTCCATTTGGTGGAATTTGATCTGAATTTATTAAATATCTGAGCACTGGTAAGACTATTTTCTCCTTTAAAAATATTATTGTCTCCAAAGACAAGTCAACTAATTTCAAAGACAAGTCAACCGAATTCAAATATATTAACCATAAGTCTATAAGAAAATCTTGCAGGTAATTTTGAGAAAAAACACTTAAAAATTAAGGTGGTATTGAAATTGTGAACTCCAGAAAAATAACGATGACATGATACAGGAGAGATATACAGCACAGAAACCCAGTAAAATATTGACCATGTTTCAAAATGTGTGTATGTGTGTGTGTGCATATATATAATTCAGATAAACACTATACAGTTTTTAAAATTTTGCTTATTATGCTCATATTCACACATTCACAAATAAATTAAAAACAGACTTAGAGCAAAACTATTATTTAGGTCAATATAATAACATAAGACCAAGTAATCAGTCAATAAATAAATATACCAGTAGTATTATATTTGAATGATCACAAACATCTCATAGTTTGGATGAGAAATTATCGGGCCACTCCAGTACTTGTGGCTGGTAGTCCGTCCCCTGTGTGTCTCACTGCTGGGGCAAGCAGCACACAGGGCTCACACTCACTGCTGCATGAGGCATTTCTGCCTGTCTTGCTCTCCCAGCATCTAATTTCCTTCCCTGCCTAAGAGGCAAACTTGACCTCATGAGTGTTGCAGGCGGGCTCACCTACCACCAGAGCAGGTAAAAGTGTGAGATGCTGGCTTTCAAGGCTCTCATGACTTAGGGCCAATACCTGTGAAGTAGGCTTGGCTTGAGAGGCAACCCCATGGAGTTTGGACTAGGGGCAAATGACTCAGAGAAGTGGGGAGGGAGAGAAGCGCTTATGGTGGTGGGTGGTGAAGGCTGCAACCACAGCAACATCCGGATTTCAAGAACAGATCAGTGTTGGCTCCAGCAGTGGTGTGAAGAGTTCTGGCCCAGCAGCCACAGTGAAAGTTATATTGGAGGCTGCAGATGCCACAGTGGATGCCGTAGTGGAAGGTTCAGTAGCTGCTTCAGTAGATGATGCAGTGGAAGGTTCAATAGAAGCTGCAGTGGAAGGTACAGTGGAAGGTGCAGTGGAAGGTTGCAGTGGAAGCTGTCATAGAAAGTGCAGTGAAAGGTACAGTGGAAAATACAGTGGAAGGTATAGTCGAAGCTGCAGTGGAAAGTGAAGAGGAAGGTTCAGTAGAAGCTGCAGTAGAAGTTTCAGTAGAGGTTCAGTGGAAGCTGCAGTGGAAGGTACAGTGGAAGCTGCACTGGGAGGTAGTGGAAGCTGCAGTGGGAGGTGTAGTGGAAGCTGCAGTGGGAGGTACAGTGGGAGGTTCAGTGGAAGCTGCAATGGAAGTTGCAGTGGAAGTTACAGTGGGAGGTTCAATGGAAGCTGCAGTGGAAGGAACACTGGGAAGTTTAGTAGAAGCTTCAGTGGAAAGTGCAATGGAAGCTGCAGTGGGAAGTACAGTGGAAGCTGCAGTGGAAGGCACAGTGGGAGGTTTAGTAGAAGCCACAGTGGAAGGAGCAATGGGAGGGTTAGTAGAGGCCACAGTGGAAGGTGCAGTGGAAGGTTCAGTAGATGCTTCAGTGGAAGGTGCAGGGAAGCCTGCTTGTTCTGCAGGCTTCCCAGACTGACTCTACAGATTTGGCTGAGGTGCATCTCCTGTCCTGCTTTTCTCATTGCCACTCCTTTCTACAGCTACTTCTCCTCGCTGCTCTGTAATTCTGCAATCAACCCAACATTTAAGAAAAAAAGTAATAATTCCTTTTTTTTTCTTTTATCCGCAGAGCACATTGGCTCACAACAGAGAACACTGGCTCCATGAACATCCATGAGCATCAAATGAAAGGACCAACAAAATTCTGCATCCCTAAAATTCCTCCTGGTCATTTTCGCTCACCAAAATCCCATTAATCCAATTAAATCTTCCATTTTCTTGAAGAGATTTTCCGATTTTCCCCCTTATTCCCAAAAACCTCAACTGATTACTTTTATTATGCTGATCAAATTGTTCTTATTTCCTCACTTTATGAGCTATGTCCCAAATCTCATTTTTTTTTCCTAAGTATGTGACTCATCCATGTATTGGCTAAACCAAAAACCAATCCCTACTCTAGTGGGTGATGATGCTTCTTTGTAATGGATGATAGAAGAGAGAGTTGTGGTTATAAATACAAGGGCTTTTTCCCCCCCTCTACTATACTAGCTATAATAAAATAAAATAAAATAAAATAAAATAAAATAATAAAATAAAATAAAATAAAATAAAATAAAATAAAATAGGGGTGCCTGGGTGGCTCAGTTGGTTAAGTGCTGACTTTGGCTCAGGTAATGATCTCACAGTTCATGAGTTCGAACCCACATCAGGCTCACTGCTGTCAGCACAGAGCCTGCTTCAGATCCTCTGTCTCCCTGTCTCTCTGCCCCTCCCCCATTCATGCGCGCGCACTCTCTCTCTTTCAAAAACAAACATCTTAATTTTTTAAAAATAAAAACATTATAAAATTTTTAAAAATAAAGTAAAATAAGACTAAAATAGGATAGGATAGAATAGAATAGAATAGAATAGACAAAATAAAATCCAGGAAAAATCCAGTTTGAACACCCAACCAGAGACAACCAGTTAGACAGGTCAGGTGGAGTAAGTAGAAGAAGAGGGGAATGCAGGATGAATGGAAGACCCATAAGTGAGTGGAGGAGCCCCAGGGCAGAGACCCTCTCTCTCCGGCGCATTGGGAACCAGGGCAGGATTCACAGGTGCTAACAGAGCTGCATGCCTGAGCCAAAGTGAACAGTGTGGGGGAAAGGTATGGAGCCAGGCAGAAACACTCAGAAAGAGGACAAGAAAGCAGGTTCCGGTGGGACTGGGAATCCTAACAGACCCAGCCGCAGAGCCCCTCCAGAGCAGTTTGGAACAGGCTCCAGTACACTGGCCAGCAATGAAGCTTCAGAGAGAAACCACCAGGCCAGGGAGCTTGGCAAGTGGCTTGCCAGACCAAATCGCTGCTATACTGGAGTCATCCCTGGATAAGAATGAGGGCAACAAATCTACCCTTTCTTTAGATAGTGTGGTTTTTTTAATCCCTTGGTTTCTCCATAATGTTATTTTTGAAAAATTCAAAGTGAAATCAGAAAAATCAATACTGAAGGAATATTTCCATGTCCCAGTGGGAGCAGGGGCGGGCAGTGGAGAGGCGAGAAACAAAGGAGGACACAAGAGAGATGCAAAAGGGTGGAGGAGAAGAGGAGCCAGGCAGAGGCAGTGGAGATAAGGCCATGGAATAGGAAGATGGCCACGCTTGTATTTGCCACTTCCTTTCCCTCTTGGGCATCTCAGCTTTCTACACAGATTTGCTGCTAGAGCAAGGAAGCAGAGAGTTGTTTTGAAACAACCCAAGTGACTAAACAGCGGGCAACTAACTAACTAGTGACCTTACAGAACGAGACTGGCCAGTTATCTTAGGTTAAGGAGAAAGACTTGTCAGGAAGTCAGAGGTGCTTTGCCTCTCAACCAGAGCTGTGGTGCTGGCTTTCTGGGGGCAGTTAGGAGATCGGTGGGGTTCCTTGGGTGTTCATGCAAACTGGAGATGCCGCTGGCAATGAGGGTCACATTTGTTACTTAAAGTTTTGTTATTGAACTGCGATCCACAGGTCATCCAGATTTCCTTCAAAATGTAATTTGTAACCTCAGGGAGAAACACTAGAAAAAGCATAACACAAGGATTTGGGATGAGGGTGGAGAAGGGAAACTGAGGCAAGTGAGCTGTAGGGGTGAGAAGGGAGAGGAGAATGGATGATGTGAAACCTCACTGCATTTTGATGGATGTGTTGCTAGGCGATCACAATGCTTGAAATAAGACAATGATCATTCCTGTTGTAGAAATGAGGACTATAAATAAGCAGAGGAAAGGGGGCAGAGGAAAGGGAGACAGAGGAGAAGCAGGCGAAGGAAGCACGGGAGAGGACTGTACACATTACCTTTTCTCTCAGGCTCAAGAGAACTTTGTAATAGAGCATTTCCTGGTCAACCCCACTGGTTCCCTTTCTTTACCTTCCCTGTGTCCAAGCTCTCTGAGGGGCAGGTATTGAGATTGCTGTAAAATATACCTGAGATTTTTGCTTTTATTCAGGGGCGGCAAGGCCAGCAGAACAGGAGATACTGCCACTAAAAAGTTTGTTACTCACAGATCCCAAGAGGAGGATACACACCACGCCATGTGGGGCCACATGGGGAAGCACCAGGTTGGCCAAGCAGCAAAGAGAAAAGGATGGTGTGGAATGGGCAAGATCAGGTAAGCAGGTTTGGTATTGGATAGTTTGAATAATCTCAGCAGGCTCTGGAGTATATGTATGGTATCTAGTTGTCTGACACCTGGCTTTGGAGTGATTTAGGGCAAGAAGATGGTGTCCAGACTTCAGGAGCCTGATAAAAGGAGACATGTAAGGATATGGATAGGTTTGCACAGCAAAAGTGTGGACACTGTCTCTAGGAATTAGCTAACACCGAGAGGGGCAATTCTTCCCTGAGTCCTCAAAGCCCCAAGAAACCAAAGCATCATAAATTCAGAAAATAAAAAGAAACATGATTAATATATAACAATGCTAAGGAGCCCACCCACTGTGGAAGATCCTCATTTCTCATCCTGGCTCCCCAGAGTGGGTGGGGGTGCATTCTGTGTGCACCTGCTGTCTGGCTCCAGCTTGCCTAGCCAAGTTCACTGGTATCAGCTTGCCAGACTCAGCTGACATATTAATATCACTGGTGACATTTAAACCTTAAGACATTTATTTGAGTTTTCCTCACACTTGATTCATTGATGCATAGCCAAGCATGGAGCAGGCACTGTAAAAGAAGTCAGATTGAATGAACTGATGGCCCTGATCGATGGCCTCCCCAGATGCAGGACCTTTATAAAGTGACTTTTCAGCTCCTCTCATCAAGAGGTAGAATCTATTAATCTGGGTTGGCCTTGGGCCTTGTTGTGGCCAAAAGAATGCAGCAGAAATCATTTTCTAGTTCTGAGGCTGGGTTCCAAGAGGCCTTCTGTGATTTTGCTTTCTATTTCTAGAACTTCGCTTCCACCAGGAGAACCATCCTAGCTAGACTGCTGGAGGATGGTCCAGTGGAGCAGAGACGCATCCTCCTAGCTAAGGCAATCCTAGCCAGCCAGCCCTTATGTGCCCTTCCCACTCATTGTCCTGTGTAAACAAGCCCAGCCACCTGCAGAACTGCCCAACCAACCCTGGATTCATGAACAAAATGCATGTCTAATGTTGTACACCACTGAGCGTTTTTAGGTTGTGTGATACGTAGCGTTACCTGGGGACGATAGATAACTGATACAAAATATGTAGCTAATGGACAAAGTACTGATCCTTAAACATTTCCCACACAATAGTGGAGACAGGTAGCTCAGAGCAGAGAGGGAAGCACAGGTGCTATGGCACTGTAGGGAAGAGGTTCTCCTTCCAGACCCTGAGGTCAGGAGAGCTTTTCTGGAAGAGCTGAGGTTGGAGAATGAAGGAGACAGAAGATAACCAGTAATAGGAAGTAGGTTAATGGCAGGTGGAGGAATGCATATATAGGGTCAGGGGTAAGAGAAAGAATGTGGATGAGCTGAAAGACCTTCAGGATGGCTGGTGTTAGTTTCGGGGTGTGCGTGTGCGTGTGTGTATGCACACACACACACAGGCGAAGGGCCAGCATTGAAGTAGAGGACCTGTCAGGCGATCTTGTGACTGGTGTCATGCTGAGGAATTTGACCTTCATTCAGAAGTCAGTGGGAAACCACTGAGGACTTTAAGCAAGGGAGTGACAGGGTTCAGTTGACCTTTCGAACCACATTTCCTGTAAAGGCTTGATTGGAAGTGCACTGCCCAAACCTGAAAGACTGATGACCAGGTTATGGCTTTAATTGGAGTAATCAATGCTGGAGGCCTGATATAAGGTCTTGCCTTGGAGATGAATAAACTGTAGGGTAAAATTACATACGAAATATGTAAAACTTTCAAAGCATGTAAAATAACATGTAAGAATTTTTAAAAGAGAAATTAAGAAGCTTTCTTATGGCCAAAACAAATATTATCAACCAGTCTGACTCTTCTCTGTAGCAGATTGGATCTCTGGGCCAGACATACTTTGGTTAATGGTAGCACTAACACTTAACTGCATGAGTGAGATCCTTCTGGCTAGCTTCTCCTGGATGTCATCTGTGTCACTAAGTGGTGTCTGTCACATTACTTTGGCAGTTCTCTGGCTTTATGCTCCAAGGAGTTGCTGAGACAAATGTCTACAAGTCCTCAGACCCTCATAAGACTTGCAAGTGTGGTTGAAAGGGTGCCTCTGTCAGCAGCGGCTACTGGAATGGCTTTTCAAGGTGAAGGTTTCCAAGATACAGCATTTGATGGCTCTGGAGAGTTGCCACTATTCCTAAATGGGAGTTGCCTTTGGTCCATGAGACAGGAATCTAAATTGCACTTGCTCTGCACAAATTGGTCATACTGTTAATATCCCAGGAGGGGCTCCACCAGGCCCAGTCAACTGCAAGAGGATGGGCTGAGTTGAGGCTCAAAGCCCAATCCATTTGAGGGGACAGATCTTCTGCAGATTTCTACAGAGGACGGGAGAAGCTCTCTCCTATCGCAAGACAGAACTGAGGTAAAAAAGTGGTGGTCTAGACCAGAGGAAATGGCACCCTGGGTTGGGTTTGGCCTTGGAAGAAGACTGGGTCAAGATCCAGGTTCTAGTTCCTAGATGGTGAGAGGGGTGGGCAAGCAAGAGGAAGAGAGGAAGGAAGCAAGAGCCACTCAGGGAAGGCAAAATCTTAGACCAGGAGAGACATGGAGAATAAGACACATTGAAGATGGAAACCCATGCATAGGGAGGGGTGTGAAGATTCATTAAGGGAATTCAAACTTTCAGGGCCCAGTCATCAGAATTATTGCTAGACCAGCTTCAATCCCTCTGATTCCTGCTGGAACTGGATCTGTAGGTGAGTAGTTTGTCCTAAGGGTATAGCACCGAAATGAAAATAATTGCTGAGTACACCTACCTGACCACCTATTTTCTTCTCCTTCTTTAATATCAGAACACTAGATTTTAGTGTAGCACCTGGTGAGCCTATGTAAGCCCAACCTATCCGCACCTCCTTGCATCTGAATGTGGCCATGTACTTAATTTCTGGTCACCAAAATGTAAGAGAATGAAATGCACATTCTCTCAGAAGTGATCTTTAAGAAGAATGAGCATGTCATTTTTTTCTGCTTTCTCCTTCCTGCAGACTAGAAGGTGGGCATGATGGCTGGAGCGTAAGCAGCCATCCCGGCTTATGGAGTGTCATCATATAAGAGTGTCTAACAGTTTTGGCTGCCTCTTTTCAGATCTCGCTTATGAGTGAGGGTAATAAATGTGTATCTTATAGGAGCCCCTTGAGTGTCTGCATGCAAGTCCATTATATTGCAGCAAACCCAATCCTGCCTGAATTGCTGAGTGTATAATTCCTTTTTTTTTACTTCCAGACTGAGGAAATATTTCCTTTTCAATGATCCATTCTAATCAGTGAAGCGTTTATATGGATTTGGGGAATGGCAGCAGGAGCTGCTACATAGATGCATCCTTTATTATCCGGTCCTATTTCAGCACTAACTTTTTCTGAAGAGATGGTTTTGGAACAATGGAAGAATTATTTTAAACCCTGCTTTCTGTATTCAGTTCTCTGATGGTAACTTTAATGTCTAACACAAAAACTGTTTGGAGAAACTGAACCAATACAGTTGGCACACATTAACCAGGATGCACACACTCCTTAGTGACATCGAGGAGGTACACTTCCCTCCAGCTGCAATGTCCAACAGTTTCTGAGAAGATTCAAATAAAAGATCACTGAATTTAAGAATGGAGGCTTTTGGGGCGCCTGGGTGGCGCAGTCGGTTAAGCGTCCGACTTCAGCCAGGTCACGATCTCGCGGTCGGTGGGTTCGAGCCCCGCGTCGGGCTCTGAGCTGATGGCTCAGAGCCTGGAGCCTGTTTCCGATTCTGTGTCTCCCTCTCTCTCTGCCCCTCCCCCATTCATGCTCTGTCTCTCTCTGTCCCAAAAATAAAAAAAAAAAAAGTTGGAAAAAAAAAAAAAAGAATGGAGGCTTTTAAATTATGGAAAGAGCCTAAATGTCCATCAACTGATGAATGGATAAAGAAATTGTGGTTTATATACACAATGGAGTGCTACGTGGCAATGAGAAAGAATGAAATATGGCCCTTTGTAGCAACATGGATGGAACTGGAGAGTGTTATGCTAAGTGAAATAAGCCATACAGAGAAAGACAGATACCATATGTTTTCACTCTTATGTGGATCCTGAGAAATTTAACAGAAACCCATGGGGGAGGGAAGGAAAAAAAAAAAAAGAGGTTAAAGTGGGAGAGAGCCAAAGTATAAGAGACTCTTAAAAACTGAGAACAGGGGCACCTGGGTGGCTCAGTCAGTTGACCGTCCGACTTTGGCTCAGGTCATGATCTCACGGTTTGTGGGTTCGAGCCCCGCATCAGGCTCTGTGCTGACCGCTTGCTCAGAGCCTGGAGCCTGCTTCAGATTCTGTGTCTCCTTCTCTCTCTGCCCCTCCCCAGCTCACACTTTGTCTCACTCTGTTTCTCAAAAATAAATAAATGTTAAAAAAATTTAAAAAAAACTGAGAACAAACTGAGGGTTGATGGGGGGTGGGAGGGAGGGGAGGGTGGGTGATGGGTATTGAGGAGGGCACCTTTCGGGATGAGCACTGGGTGTTGTATGGAAACCAATTTGACAATAAACTTCATATATTGAAAAAAAAAAAAAGAATGGAGGTTTTGTTTTCAACCCAGCAAAGACCAAAGATTCATTTTAACCTCTGTGAGATATAAATCTGAAAGAAAATATCAAAGTTCCTGCCCAAATGCCCTGACACCCCACCATTATGGGCTAAATGCAAACCACAGTGCTATCATAATTTTTCTATTTATTCTCATGTGGGGTAGGGAGGATGGGGGGGCAGAGACCCCATGTTTAGGGTGACGGATGCTTTCATGGTTGTTTCCCTCTACATCCTGAAACATGGGGTCTTCTGGTATAGTTTGCACATCCTGTGACCCAAAGGTGCCTCAGTGTGAACCACAAGAAGATCTGGCTAAAATCCCAGCCCCACCAGTGGGTATTTGCATGACCTCCAGGGTGTTGGTGAATGTTATGGAGCCTCCACTTCCTCATCCATAGAACTGGAGAACAGTCTGCTTCATAGAATTGTTTAGAGGGTGACTTGAGATAATCAAGTGAAAAACATGTATTCGTGGCCTCTCCACCCTTTCCTGTCTTATAAATGTGTTGTAGGCTAAAGCCCATTCTGAGGGAAAACAATTTTTTTTTCTTTTTATGAAACTTCTCATTTGAGTGTAACACGAGCTAAGGGAGAGGGTGCAAGGGGATGAGCTAGTTCTTTTGAAGCTAAGTTCGGGCATAGAATCTTAACCATTCAATTGAATCTCTGAATTGTAGATTCAGGTTCTCCACCTCTGTGTAATGACAGTGTCCCCCCACCCCCCATAAAGCTGTTCCATGTGCCTGAAGGCTGGCCTGGCTTGGAGCTCCTACCAATCTCCTATCGTGTGGCTTTCTTATTTCCAAAGTATTTATCTTGGTACCCACTGTGTAGCAAGTGAATATTCAGCAGATGTGAGCCCACTCGCGTCATCTGGAAATAGTCTGAGCAGAATCCGCATGTTGCACCCTGTCTGGGGGCGGCTTCGCTTCTTGATTTTCAGTGTGACTTTCCAGTTCTGCTGTGTGAGAGCTCTGGCTCCATTTATAGCAACCCTATTGAATTTGCTTCTATGCATACAAGCAGGGAAAATGGAAAAGTTTAATCACATAGATTGTACTGGAAACTGGTGTTCCTGAAGGCTGCTAAGTTAATGTATGTTAGCATGTCATTTACACTAAATCTTCATGGTTCATATTGATACTGGACCAAGTAGTGCCTGCGAAAGCCATGGTTTTATGTCGCATGTCCCCAGGCCTTCCAGTAGGCCTACCTTTGTGCTTTTTGGCAGGAAGGAAAACACAGGTGTTCATGCACACCCAGGCACACACAAATATTTGAGGTCTTCATGCACTTTTAGAGTGGGGGTGTTGGTAAACCCAACCGATTGGCAAAATCTCCCTTTTCTTCCTTTACAGAGTAGTTGGCAGTTGAATATAAACGAAGCTTGTTGAAATGGAAAATCTTCTCCGTGCATAATTAGACTAAATGAAACATGAGCCTATTCTCAATGTGTTTCTTTTATTTTGGGAAACTTCAATGTCTAAAAAGAAAAATGCAAAAAAGGAAGCAGGAAATATGGAGGAAATAAACAGATTTAAAGAGAAATGTTAAATAACCACGTTTTGGAGATGCAAGGACCAGTTTAGGTTTGCACGTAACACATTTGAGCTTTCTGTTACGGAGAGAGCAATTTCATCACGTGCAGGGCTGTGGGTTCTAAAAATCTTACACAAACCCCAGAATATTGAATACATCCCCACCCTCTTTCCTAACTTTTATGAAAACATTACCTTCTTTTGGCAGAGATTTTCCTAAAACAAGGAATTGTCCTAGACCTCAAGTATTATGAAATTGATGGCTATTGTGAGATTTCTGAAAAATTCACTGAAGCTAGTAAGGCATTTGAAGCCATTTTCAATAACCTGAAAGATTTTATTCTTTTTTAATTAAAACTTTTAAAAATGTTTATTTATTTTGAGAGAGAGAGCAAGTGAAGGAGGAGCAGAGAGAGAGGGAGAGAGAGAATCCCAAGCAGGCTCTGCATGGTCAGTACAGAGCCTGACATGGGGCTTGATCCTACAGACTGTGACAACATGACCTGAGCCGATATCAAGAATCAGACATTTAACAGACTGAGCTACCCTGGCATCCCTGAAAGATTTTAAAATCAAACTTCACACATGAATTAAAAAATAGTATTAAAAATATAGTATGAATAAATGAACACTTGTGTAATAAATGTACCCACAGGAAACTATTTCTTCAGTCATTTGCTTTTATATTTTCTAACCTGTCTCGTATCTTACATACTTATATATCGTGTAAATATAAATATGTAGCCTTGAAATGATTTCTAGCACCGCTTTGAGGAAGAAAAACAATTTATTCTAGGAGAAGTGTAATACATTCTGGTTTATTGAAAGTGGTTGCCTCTGAACCTTCTTTTGGAGGGTACAGGCTGGGCTTAACAAACTGTTTTTGTGAATCATTTACATTTTAGATTAAATGAAGCATTAACTTATCACATATAAAATTCCACATAGGGGCACCTTGGTGGCTCAGTTGGTTGAGCCTCTGACTCTTGATTTCGGCTCAGGTCATAATTCCAGGGTTATGGGATTGAGCCCTGTATTGGGGTCCATGCTGAGCATAGAGTCTGTTTAAGATTGCCTCACTCTCCCTCTGCCCCTCCCCTGCTCTTTCTCTCAAAATAATAAATAAATACATAAATACATAAATAAATAAAATGAAATAAAATAAATTCCATGTAAATGAATAAACATATTTAATGAACATGGAAATACTCACCATGTATTGGAACGTTAGGTTCTCAGCTTCAGGATAATGACATTGGGGGTGGGTCTCTCTTTGTCGTGGGGGCTTCCCCATGAAATTTAAGATTTTGAGCAGCATGGATGACCTCTATCATTTAGATGCCATAACACTACCACCACCAGTGTGACAACCAAGAAAATATCTCCAGATATGGCCATACGTCCTAAGGTACAAAATTGCATCTGATTAATAACCACTGGGGATATTTTCTCTTGAATCATAAATTATTATTGACTTTTTTTTTAATATTTATTTTTGAGAGAGACACACACAGAGTATGAACAAGGGAGGGGCAGAAAGAGAGGGAGACACAGAATCCGAAGCAGGCTCCAGGCTCTGAGCTGTCAGCACAGTGGGCTCAAACTCACAAACAGTGAGATCATGACCTGAGCCGAAGTCAGATGCTCAACTGACTGAGCCACCCAGGTGTCCCAATGACTTGTTGATCAGATGTTCGGTTGCAGGAAGTGGTCTTTCCCATTGTTATTTAGCCAACCTATGCTGGCATGCTTTACCAAGTACCAAGCCCATGGACTTCACCAATCTGTGGTTCAAGCTGCAAGTGGTATAGACATCCCTCTTATTCTTAACATACTAAAGAGAGTTAATAATTATTCTTCTTCTTAATTGTTCATTCACCTCACAAAGATACATAAGGCACTGCTCACAGGCTATGCATTGTTGTAGGGTCTGGAGATACCTCAGTAAACCACCAAGCTGAAGTCCTTGCTTTTATGGACTTTATATTCTAGAGGCTAAGGAGAATGGAGAAGAGATGAGGGAGAAAAAAAAAATAAGTGAATTGTATAATGCATTAGGATATGATAAGTGATATTGAAAAAGGAAGAGAGCTAGGGTAAGAAAGATTTAGAAATTCAGGAAGGTGCATGTTGTCAATTAAACGGGGGGGGGGGTCAAAGTGGACTTCACTGAACAGGTCAAGTTTGAGCGTATACTTCAAGGGGGGGAGGGCATGAGTGAGGCTGTTGTCCTGTGCACCGGGCCTCAGGTGGAGGTAAATAGGGTGTTCAGGTGCAGTAAGCAGGCCAGCCTGGCTGGAGAAGTATGTACAATGGCAGCATCACAGGAAGTTAAGTCGGGGTATAGCCAGTGGCCTGGCCATATGGACTCTTGTAGTCATCATGAGGACTTTGACTTTTCTCTAAGAGGAACAGGGACCGATGGGATGGCTAGAGCAGGAGCATGACATGAGCTTGTTTATGTTTTAATAGGCTTCCTGCAGTCAAGTAGAGCATAGGCTGTAGGAGGCAAGGGCATGAGCTGACAGTCCAGCCAGGACCCTATGACAGTGATTTTGACCCCCGGAGGTAGTGGCCTGGCCTGGGTAGAATCAGAAGAGGTAGCAGGGTGGGAGAGAAAGAAAGCAGCCAGAGACAGGAAGGCTACTGAAACCTAGCTCTTCCCCAGGGCGCGGGAGAGATGCCAGAACACACGTTAGCAAATAGATTTCATGTGTCTTTGTGGAAACCTGGAAGTCAGCATCCTCTCATGCAAATATTCTGTGTACAATGTGATTTAGAAGTGCTGGCAGCCTTCTGGGAAGCAGGAAGGTGAGGAACGGAACAGGCTCTGAACAGGCTCTTCAACGCCATGCCTCATCCATCATCTCCACTTTTGCCTCCCATTCATTCATTCGTTCATTCAGCAAGTACGTACTGACCTTGCTGGCTGTAAACCCAAGGTTCCCAGAGGGTCCACCAGGAGAGTGCCTTGTTCAAGGACCTGAAAGGAATGGAAGTGTCTAGGTCTTGGGTAAAAGGCCTGGAATCTTCCCCTCCCACCCACTCTGCTTCCTACCGGTGGCAGCACGTTCATGGAAAGCTGCCACATCTTAATGTAAAGCTGGTGTCTGCCTGATCCGTGCCTTGGTGGATCTGCAGCTGAAAATGAAATAGTGTCTATCTGGAATCACAAGGTCCCTTAGCCTTTCCAGCAGAAACCCTGCTTCCACTGAGTGCACCTCCACCAAGAACTTGGCCAACAAGACTCCAGCCAGGAGTCACTGGCCATGTGGAACTGCAATATCCTGATTACATGCAATCATTCTAGTTGGAAAATAAGCAGAGTTGTAAATGGTACATTAAAAAAGGCATTTGCTATTAGCATCAGCCGGGTTTTTTTGTTTGTTTGTTTTTTTACCACATTTGTTTAAAAAAAGGA
Source organism: Lynx canadensis (assembly GCF_007474595.2). NCBI lineage: Eukaryota > Metazoa > Chordata > Mammalia > Carnivora > Felidae > Lynx > Lynx canadensis. Next base: position 52,967,297 of record NC_044305.1, on the reverse strand, counting down.
ATGCTCCAGCTGATGCACCTTATGAGAATCATCTGAAATACTGGAAAATATGGCTAAAAATAAGAACTCTTTTTTTTCTGTTCACATATCTGTGGCCAATGCTGACTATGGCCTCTTGATCCCACTCTTCTGCACAATAAGTGGGTTTTCTAGAAACCACTGCTCAATTCTTTTTTTCTAATTGGCAGGGGTTTTATTTCCTCGTGTGCAAAAATAGCACTCTTGCTTTATTATAACTCAGAGGGAAAAAAGGCACAATATGGTGAATCCTGCAGCTACTGCAACAGGAAATGCTTGTTTTTATCGATGTGAGTTTGTCAGTCTGGTCTCAGTCTGCCCACAATCACATTCACACACTCAGTGTTGTATCATAATCAATGCTGCTTAAGAGATGCAATGCTTTTTGTACCTTTTGAGTATCAACTGTTTCTATTAAGTCCTGAATAAAAGATAAAAGGACACACAACTTGCTTTACCAAGGCTTTATCTCATGGGAAAGCAAAACACACTTGAAGAATAAGACTTTTGCTCAGTCAGCCAGGCAAAAGGCATCATGGCCTTGGATTCTGAAATGCCTGGTCAAGTTCAAGTTCTAGTGACATTACCCCTCTACTTGGCCTTTTAGATCTAGCACCTGAATGTTTCACCCACCCATCTTTGTCCCCTTAATCTTAACGGCACCTCGGCAAATTGCTCCTTCATTGTCTCTTTAACCACTCATGTGAGTGTTCACCTGTTTTCTGCCAGCACCGTGGACTGGGATACCTGGGGTATAGGTATAACTATAGTTAGGATTAAGTAAATGGAGGCATGTAAGTTGTTAAGCACTCTACCAGGTTTGCAGGACTTCCCCACACTTAGTAAGGGCTTAGTAAAAGCTAGTTCTTTTCCGATAATAAAAAAAATAGCAAATACAACAAAAAAGACAGAACCAGTTTCGAAATATTAATGTTTTCGGTTAAGATCTTTGTGTTGGTCTTTAGATGTGCATAAAAGAGCATTACAAGATTAAGTGGTGAAAGCGTTTCTTCGTGATGCCATGTAAAACTGAAGAAACCATCAAAGAGCACTCAAAATTCAGACAACTAAACCCTTGCACTCTTTTCCCACCTGCTCATGTTGGCTTTGGCCTGTCTAAGGGTAACCGTTGGTATTGTAGTAAAAACAACATGAATTTGAAAATCTATTTTCTGGTTCTTCCCTGAGACTTATTAGGACTTCATGAAATTATCTCAAAGTCCCTTGAGAGTTCTAACATGATATGAATTGGACACAATTTTCAAAAATTACCCTAAAGTCACCATGGTCTGGAGTAGTTGCGAGTGGTAGGTTTCATTTTGGAGCTTGTAGGATTTCAACTAGACGTTGAAGCATGGGTACAATGTGCAAAAAAAACAGGATAGAGCAAAGAAACAAGAGAAGGACCTTATCAGAGTTTGATATCAAAATTATGTTGACCTCATAAAACAAGTTGGAAACTATTTCCTCATTTTTGTTTCCTAGGAGAGTTTACATATGATTTGTGTTATATTTGCATTAAATATTAATATTATTTACCAGTGATGCAAGCCTTTAAAGCCTAGGGATTATTTTGTGGGGGAGTGTGGGCTCACTACTTTAATAAATATAAAATAATTATTATTTTCTATTTCTTGTGTCACTTTTGATATACTTTATTATTCTAGGAATTTGGTTATTTCATCTAAATTTTAAATATTGTTGGCATAAAACAGTTTATTGCATATTCTTATGACTTTTGATTATTTTTGAGATGTGTAGTAATGTCTCCTTCTTCCTCAGTGCTGGAAGCTTTTTGAAGCTTTGCTTTTTTTTTTTCCTTGACTTGTTTCATCAGGGATTTATTCTTATTAGCCTTCTCAAGGAAATAACTTTAAGCTTTGTTTATTCTGTTTATTGTATATTTATTATTTTATCAGTTTATTTTCATATCTACAATTTTATTCCTTCTGCTTTTGTAATGTATTTTTAATTGTGATTTTTTTCTAACATGTTTGAAATGGATACTTATTTATTTTTGGCATTTATTTTTTAATACCTGTTTGAAAGTTATAATTTCCATCTGAGAATGGTTTGGATGCATCGTACGTGTTAATATATTTTATTTGAATTATTAATTAGTTCAGAATATTTACTATATTTTGTTATTTATTTTTTGAACTATAGGTTACTTAGAAGTTTATTATTTTCCAAACATATGTGATTTCCCAAATATATGAGATAAAAAGATTTTTCATTTTGTTGTTCATCTTTAACCTGGACTGAAGTCAGTTATATACTTTACTATTTCCACCCTTCATATATCTGAGATATTTACATATCTATAAATTGTCAATGTATGTTTTCTGTGGGTGCTTAAAAAGTGTTGGAATAAACAACTGTAGTATTCTGTAAATGTCAATGAGGCCAAGTTTGTCAATCTTGAAGTTCAAATTCTGTATATAATTTTGCAAAATCTCTTAGTGACTTTTTTAGGTCTGCTTTTGTTCTATACACATTACTGAGACATTACTGAGTGCTTGTATATTTATCTATTTATCTTTTTATATTTGTTAATTTTTGGTTTTATATATTTGAGGCTATGTTATTGGATGCGTAAAAATTTAGAATTGTTTTATCTTCTTATTAATAAAACTTTTATCATTGTGAAATACATGTGCTTAACTATTACACATTTTGCCTAAAAACCTGGCATTCTTATATCTACCTACATTCTTTTAGGCAGTATATCCTACCATCCTTTTATACTCAATGTTTGCATAACTTCATATATATGTATCTATATATATGTGTATGTGTGTGGATATATATATATATATATATCCACATGGAATATTATTCAGGCATAAAAAAGGTGAAATCTTGCCATTTGTGACAATATGGATGGACCCAGAAGGTATTATGCTAAGTGAAATAGGTCAGAAGAAAAAGAAAAATACCATATAATTTCACTTACATATGGAATCTAAAAAACAAAACAAAAGAACAAACAAGTAAAAAAAAGAAATAGATTCATAAGTACAGAGAAAAACTGGTGGTGCCTGGTGAGAGAATTAGGTGAAGAGGACTAGGAGGTACAAACTTGCAGTCATAAAATAAATAAGTCACGGGGATGAAAAGTACAGCATGGGGAATATACTCAATAATGCTGTAATCACTTTGCATGGTGACAGGTGGTAACTACACTTACATGGTGAGCCCTGCATAATATATAAGACTGTAGAATCACTATGTTGCACACCTGAAACTAATATTACATTGTATGTCAACTATGCTCGAATAAAAAAAAATCTGATAATTTTTTCTTTGAATTGCAACAGTTAATCTATTTTCAATTAATTGACATGTGACATGTCAGTTTCCCATTTTGCTATTTGTTTTTCATTTGTCCTGTTAGTTTTACATTTCTCTTTTTCTTTTTCTTTGCTCATTCATGCTTTGGTACTTAAGTCAATTTCTTTATTATTATTATTATTATTATTATTATTATTATTATTTTAGTTGTTACTCAATAGAATGCATCCTTGAATTATGAAATCTAATGTAACCGTGTACTCTTACCTTTCTTGAAAAAGTGAGTAATTTAGAAGTCTTTAATTTTGTGTATATTCGTATGAGGCTTTATGCTATACTTGCAGTCTATTTTAATTCCATATCTGTTCTAAGCCCTCCATATATTATTATTACAGATAATTAGTATTCTAAGATGTATACTCACAAGTTTATCTCTTTGAAGATTTTACTTATGTCTCTATCAATGAGTAAGGTGTAGCAGTTTTTACTATAGCTTAAAAAGAGTGACATCTTCAAAGATCTCTAATTTGTTATCCTTTTTATTGTTTTTCTAATTTTATTATTATCTGAGCTTTTTACATTAGACCTAAAGGATAATTGCAAGAAGACTACAAATAATCTCCATATAGTCTGTAAGATTCCTCAAATATTTACATTTTATCACATTTGCTTTATTCTGCTCTCTTTGTCTCTCTCTCCTTCCCACTCATGACACGTACACAAATAATCTATAAAAATTCTTTTGACAGTCAGTTTATTATTGGCATATTGTCCATTTTTCTCTGAATATATCAGTGTGACTTTTGAGCAAAGACATTCTCTTACAAATGGAAGTACAATTACTAAAAACTAGGAAAATGGCATTGATGCGATCCTATTATCTTCTCTCAAAATTATTTAAACTTCACCAAGTATCCTAGTAATGTGCTTTATGGTGAAGAAAGTTCTCGACCACATGTTCACCTGGCCATCATGTCTCCTCATCTTCTTAAATCTCTTTTGATGTGGACAAGTTATTCCATTTCCCGTACATTTCATGCCACTATCTTAAAGAAGAGGTCAGTTATTTGGAGTATTTTCAGTTTATGTCTGTTGGCTGTTTCTTCATGATTCGATCCACGTTTTGCCTTTTAGGTTAGAATACCATAGAGGGGATGCTGTATCATTTACTCGACATCATGTCAGGAGATTCAGAATACCAATTTGCCCTCTTCTAGAGATAGTAATCTCAATCTCTTGACTATCATGGTGTCTGAAATGTCCCCATTGTGAAGTTACTATTCTCCCCTTGGCAACTAGAAAGTACCTTGGATGAGATTAACTAGGACTGTAAATATCTGCTTACCCCTCAGAACCATACAGAGTATTGTCTTCTCCACAGAAATAGTAAAAAGCCAGAGGCAGTGAAATAATCTTTCCTGCTGAAAGAAATGGCTGCCAACCTAGAATTCTTTAAAGGGAAAATACCCCTGAAGAATGAAAATGGAATAATCTCCTTTTATTTATTTATTTTAATTTTTAATTTTTATTTTTAACTGAAGCATAGTTCACTGAGAACTCATTTTAAGGAAAAACAAAATCATCATTCACCTGAGATGCTCATGAAAAGAAAAACGATGCTTAATTAACTCTGGTCTACATGTTTAGAGAATCCCAAGTATCACCATCTCTCTGCAGCTTTTATTTCCTTACATTGACACACTGGCCAGCCTGGTTTGCAACACATTGTCCCACCCCAGTGTCTGGAACTTGCATGTTGCCTAACTTCAGGGTGACATCTTGGGTTTTGGGTGCCTTGGAATCCTTGACCTAATGGTCTGCTCATTCCTTGTTTTCCATCCCTGGCTTGTCTTGGTCTTCCCAGCAGTGTCTTCTTGCCCTGAGTCAGTAATCCACAGCTGTTACGCTGAGACACAACAATTTGTAATTTGAAATTTGATATTCAGATCTTTATAAGTAAGCAGAGAATCTCAGAGTACTTTTTATCTCCAGACTCTGCTAACAAATGAACTGTTACATGCATAACTTTGGTCTTCAGACCTCATTTCCAAAAAGCTGTCCCAATCTTTCTGTAATAAATGTGTTATTGCTGGAGGATCCAGATGGTTGCTGATTTAATTCAATTGCTAAGCAAGGGAGGAAAAAAAAACCTAATCTAGTCCTATCTGAAACAAAGAAATCTCAATTTAGGAAACAGGTTTACCCCACTTAAAATATTGCAAACATTTTGACGGGTTGAATGAGATCAGTGCATCTTGAAATCACCTAAGAGGAGCAGTTTTGCAGGGCATATGGCTAATGTGGTGCATTAGAAGCCTCTCGGTTCCTCTTGGCAGTAATTTCATACCTACTAACGTGGTACTGAGGACAACTTTCATGCATAGTAGAGGCCATTAGCCTGGGTCTGGATCCAGGAGGCCTGGAGGCAGGTGCTGAATACTTCTGTGACGACCTCTGTAGCCAAGGGATGGTTCCTACAACCCCTTCCCGATTCTAAAATGCTGTGGCTTTAATATTCTCACCATTCAATTAATAATGCACCAGCATCTCATTCATATAGTTTACCCCAAATTTTTATAAATGTAGCAATTTCCTTTTTGAAATGAGGAAGGGAAGCACAGCTACTTCATCAGTGCCTTGATTATTAAAATAACTTGCTCTCTCTTGCACACACACACACACACACACACATCAACGCTTTACAAGCGAGAGGCGTATATGTTGGGAGCAAAAAATGACAATCTTAAGCCAAAATGTAATGTCATTTCAGTTCATTATTTGCCATGAAAACTCATTCCTCCGAATTCGGAGTCATGAGAGATATTAAAAATGTCAAGTGAGGAATGACAGCATAAAATGCAGATTGATTTAGGTTTTCAAAATTGATTAGCGATTTGGGGCCAGGAGAGCAATTTGTGTGGTGTTTTCACTCTACCAGTTGCTAAAATTGATTAGCGCTTTTTGAGGAAGGTATAGCAAATTGCTATGCTAATCAAGGTACATTAAATCATGAAGCGCCTTGATTACCAGTGAGCAGTGCTGCCACAAAACCGGTTTGGAAACAGACTTCATCACAGCAGCAGGTAAACTGACTACTTCCCATTCTTTCCTTTTGATTTTGGGGGTTTAGGGTGGTGGCAAAAAATCATCCATGCTCTTCACCTTTATGATTTCTTAGTCTTCCAGAAAAAATAAACTGTCATTTAAGAAGGCACAAGGATCTGTACTACTTTGCATTGCAAAAAAATCAGTATCTGCATTTTACCATTTTGGTATTAAATTGTTTTCATTGGGTAAATGGTCTTACCTGTGACCTTGTCTGCCTGGGGCAGCAATATAATTTGTAAGTTACAGTTTGGAACACCGAGGGTACAGCTTCCCCATCAGACTGGAATGTCGGCATGTCAAAAATGCTCACGATCTTTTGCTGTCAGGATCTGGACAAGATTTTGTGTTGGAAAGAGTGCTTTTTTCCTCATGTCTATATGTTGTCTTTTGCTTTATTTTAATGTCCTTAGGACATTTTGAGTAATTGAGGTAATATTACAAGAAAATATCCAATTTAAATCAACTCCACACAACCAAGCAATTATAACAGTGTTGGATCTAGTTCTGTCAATAATTCCAATCAAGTTAATAATAATAATAATAATAATAATAATACTAGCATGTTTAGGTTTGAGTTTATCTTAGGCCCCTCATATTTTTCCAAATGTTGTAGGACAGGCTGTGTAAGAATAAATAATTTATTACATGTGAGGCTTCTCATGTCTTATTTCCCTTTCTTCCCTTGTATTCCTCGAAGAATTTGGGTTCATTAGGAGTCGGGAGGGATTAGAAATTTGTACTATCAATGAACTCTTCACATCCAACTGATTTGCCACCAACTTTGAGAACTAGTGACTTAGTCCAATCTCTTCATTTAACAGAAAGAAAAGAAAAGAAAAGAAAAAAGCTAATGTTCAAAGCGGTAAATTACATTGCATAAGGAAACTTGATGGTGGTAGATCATTATGGAAAACCTCAGATACAGAGGGAAAAAAATCTCAGAAGACATCATGGAGAAAGTAGCATTTAGAGGTAGGCTTTGGAAGTTGAATCGAGTCTCATGCTGTATGTGTGAATTTAGGAATAATTGTAGTGAGACAAAGAACACTCACAGCCCAGAGCACAGCTGATGGAGGGTGCAAGAGGACTTAGTGACTCAGTGGATAACAGTCAGGGGATGGGGACTTCCTGGTAGACCTTCAGCAGCCAAGAGTCAGAAGGACACACAGGGGGGTGTTCAGTGGAAGGTGACGCTGGAAAGGGAACCCAGAAAGCCTTAAAGAGCACAGGAAGAAGGTCATGCTTTAAACCTTTGCCAGAGGTGTTAGGGTTTACACCGGGACCTAAGAGTATGAAATAAAATGATTTGTTTTGGTTAACAATGTTTCAGATCTTGGAAAACAGATGGAGAAGTTAGTTTTGGCTCAAGATGTTCTGGTAATACCCTGATGGACATTAGCACTGGGTCAAATTACACTGTTTTATGAGAGGATTACTTGAGACTGCATGAAGTGTTTTTACTCACCTGCCAACAACAGCACCAGGCTAGAAGTGGTCAGGATCGGACATGAGGAAATAAAGCATGTGATCTGGAAGGGGGGAATTTCTGACCATTGTCTATACATATTTAACTGTCTGCCTGCCACCAAAAAGATTCAGATAAGGGGAACATTCAGGGGCGCCTGGGTGGCTCAGTTGGTTAAGCATCTAACTCTTGATCTCGGCTCAGGTCATGATCTTATGGTTTGTGAGTTTGAGCCCCATGTCAGGCTGTGTGCTGACAGTGTGGAGCCTGCTTGGGATTCTCTCTCTCCCTCTCTGTCTGTCCCTCCCCGACCCGTGCTTGCTCTCGCTCTCACTCTCTCTCTCAAAATAAATAAATAAATTTTAAAAAAGGAGAACATTTGTTTCAACATGTGAGGGTCTCTTTAGGCTTTAAAATTCTGTGAACTTAACTGTTTACTTATTTGTATAACATTGAAAATTCATAGGGTTTCAAAATATAGGCTGGATTTTTTATTTTAGATCATGCTACAGGCATGTCTATGGTTTGCTTACAAAGCTGAAGAAGAGATTTTGTATTACTCAATGCTAACTTTCTCTGGGAATATTTCTATCACAGAATAGAGCACCGTTGTTAGAGTCAGGTGGTCTGGGATCACGTTCTTGCCCTGGCACTCATGCAGCACGGTGAGTAAGTCATTCTGAGCCCATTTCCTCCTTTATTAGATACAGACAATAATCTCTCTATTCCTGTCGCTGGCTTCTTGGATCATGATGTTAGGTAAAAATACATCATAAACCACTTCTTCTATTAAAATGATTATTAACTGGGGGTGCCTGGGGGGCTCATTTGTCTGAACATCTGACTCTGGATTTTGGCTCAGTTCATAATCTCACAGTTCCTGAGATCGAGCCTCACATCAGCCTCTGCACTGACAGCACGGAGACTGCTTGGAATTCTCTTTCTCCCTTTCTCTTCCCCTCCCCCACTCATACATGCTCACTCTCTCTGTCTCTCTCTCCCTCTCTCAAAATAAATAAACTTAAAATATGACTACTAATTGGTTGAATATTTCCAACTCAGCTTTAAAAAGTCATGAGAACAGTTATGGGGCAGATGTAATAGACCAATAAAATGAGTATCAAAAAGTTATTTGTAACTTGCTTAGAACACACAGCTGTTGGGGAGTTCCATGATAGCACAATGAGAAGATACTGAGTCAGAGTCTCCATCCACAGCAGAGAAGAAGTGGAATTCCCATGGCTCTTGGACCCATGGCTGGCATTATATCTCCTAGTGAGGCATCAACATACCTCTTCCTGTTGCAAGGTAATTAAGTACACAGATGAAGCCCCAGAGAAAGTAACTCTGAATGCAGAAGCTCCACTTCCTTGGTTTGTTTTCCTTCTATATCACCATGTCCCCTTGGCACAAATTTTAGGCCACCATCACCCATGTCAAATTTCAGTATAATCTGCATCATAAATCCTGAATTTGCTATTGAAAAAATGTGTGTTAGAGGTATGGTTTTTTCCACCATTCATTTTCCACCAATCATTCCATAATTGGGAAAATCATTGAACCTGTCTATACTTGATTTCTTCAACTGTAAAATGATAAAAATAGTGTCTATTTTCCATACTTCAAATAATAATTAGAAGGATAAAATCATAATATATGTAAATGTACATTGTAGAGAATAAAACTCCATAGATGTGTGATCCTATTGTAAAAGTTATCTTGTAGAATTTCTGTCTGGCTGTTTCAGATATTGTGCTAGGTTATCTGGGTTATAGTTTATAATGTCCCTAGGTGTATGAACTTTCAGTGTGCGTCACTCAAGTGCGCATTACTTTTCAAGCAGAAAAAGAAAGGAGAAACTTCTTTATGTATTTTATGTTATTTAAAGTTCATTTATTTATTTTGAGAGAGAGAAAGACAGAGAGAGAATGTGCAGGGGAAGGGCAGTGAGAGAAAATCCAAAGCAGGCACCATGCTGTCAACCATTAAGCTTGATGCAGGGCTTAATCCCATGAACCTGTGAGATCATGACCTGAGCGGAGACCAAGAGTCCAGTGCTCAACTGACTGAGCCACCCAGGTGCCCCTCTCTATGTACTTTAAATGGATGGAATTTAAGGTGTGGAATTGGTCACAGGTACTGGAAGTGCTGAGGTGCCAGGAAAGAGGATGGAGCTGCCACCAGAAGTTGGCAACAGCCGGACATTGCTATGACCTAATGCTGGAAGGACAAAGGCAAAGATGGAATCACTAGAATCTAAGAGCTTTCATCACCCAGCAGAAGGTAAAGCCATGGTGAACTACCACACCTTTCTTTGGCCAAACCTCCTGGACACTGGTAGAGCAATGAAAATTTGCTATTGGGAAGTGTTTATTGGAAGTATGAGTTAGCGGCACCTGGGTGGCTCAGCTGGTTTACTGACTCTTGATTACAGCTCAGGTCATGATCCCAGGGTCATGAGATCGAGTCTCACGTTGGGCTCTATGCTGAGTGTGGAGCCTGCTTAGGATGCTTTCTCTCTCTCCCTCTGCACTTCTCTCCCACTCACCCTGTCTCTCTCTCTAAAATAAAAATAAGTAAAAATTTTTAAAAAGTATGAGTCAGCATTTTTGTGATATGATCAAAAGAGGAAAAGGGAAAGAGATGTTTCTAAGTAAAATCAGGCTAAAATTTGGACCAAACAAGGTTCAAAAGGTAGGCTTGCCACCTGGGCCTTACAGATTTTACACAATGAGGTTTTTGCTGTGAAATATGCCCTCTGTTAATCAATTTCTTCCTTTCCGGTGAAGATGAAATGTAAAAGAAGGAAATGATGATGAGGATGGCAGTGATCAATTACTGAGCCCATTAATACCTTCAGGTATGGTTGTCACCTTTTCACGTGCCAGTAACACCTTGCTCATTGACATGGGTATTGAAACACATCTCCCTAATTTCCATATCTTTGGTTTGAAAAATACAGTTTTATATATTTGAAAATCTCTTAGTTTTATGTATTTAATATAACCCCTCATTTCCACAGTTACTTTGTAGAAAATACAAGACTTTACTAATCTTGTGTTCAGAAAATATTAATAAATTTTTGCCATTACAAACGGCAAAGTCCCCTTGGTATTTGACCTGGACTATGAGATGGCCATAGTCATAAAACATATAAGCCATACAAGCTATAGATTATCTAGCCCTGGTGTCCTTCGTTGCACACTCTAGAATACAGTAGAATGCTCTTAAGACACTCTAACTATCCAACCATGCAAACTGCTCTTCAGTGTAGTCCCATGAGACATTGGGAAACATTATGCAAATAAAGCACACTTCATTGAATTTTACTGAGCCCCATCCTTGTTTTCCTCTTCTTTATGGCTACTATGCAATGACCCTGAATAATCAGAATGTGACAATTTATTTTGATCAGTTCACTCTTCCAGGAGGAAAATACCTGCCACATAGTAGTAACCAAGTTGGCCAAAATAGGAGTGTGACAGGTAAGGTTTTTTTCTTTTCTGAAATTTCACCCAGTGTGTGTTCCATGTCAGACCTGAGCTTCATTTGCAGGTCACCTCTGTTTGTCCCCTTGGGAATTATTTTATAAACTCCCATGCTCAACTACAAGTAGGTCAAGTCTTCACCAGCAGCAGCTTCCTGTCTTTATTCTGATGAGTTTAACAAAGGCCAAATCTGTGGCCTTTCTGAAAAAAGACACCTCCAAATTTGGCTGACTCAATTATAATAAGTAAGATAAATTAAAAATTGATTATTTGCATATAAAATAATATTTTTTGCTTAGTAAGGAAGCTCCTTGAGCATTCTTTAGTTCTTTTAAATGTTGATGGTTTACCCTATACTAGGCATTCTTCTAGGCTATGGGAATGCAGTAGTGAACCAAACTGACAAAGCCTAGGTTTTCTTAGTTTATATTCTAGTGGACAAAACCACAGTGATCAAGAAAACACACACGTATTGGGTTTCCAAGTCATGAAAAGTGCTCAGAGAAAAGGAGAGCAGGGGTAAGGACTGGGAAGGGACAGGATATGGGGAGCTGTAGCAGTTGTGACCTTTAAGCAAGGTAATGAATGGAGTCAGATAGCAACAGTCAGGTGAAGAACCAAGGCAATTGACAGGCCCACAGGTAAGAGAGGGCCAGTACTGGTCCCACATGCAGGTCTATAGAGCACTAAAGGAGGGCCAGGGCACCTGGACCACGTCTTAGAAGGCACTGCCCAATGAAGATCAACATAGGGTAAAATCAGTTAATTACTGGAAAATAATTAATTAAAACAGATTTTGATACATTAGAGAATAAAAATTGAAAACCAAGAGACCTTAGGACTCTAGTTGCCTATTTATGCACGGAAAGGGCAAGATTGATGTAGTGAAATAATTTGTCAGTAAATATTTACTGAATATTCAATATAGAAACTTTCACTTGGGAACAAAAGGTGTAGTTCAAAATCATTCTGCACAAGTGACGACTATTACCATCTGTTGGTGGTGAACAAAGTTGATGCTTATTTTTTGCATGTATATGTATGTACAAATATATATTGCATATATTTATGTATATGTATATATTTATGTATATATGTATACATATATTTATGTATATATGTATATACAAATATATATTGCATATATTTGTATATATATGTATATACATATATGTATATGTATATGTATACATATAATGAAACTTCTGTCTACCTATAATTGTTTCATTCATTCATTCAGTGGAAGTTCATAGTTTATAGGTGAAAGGCTCCTGACCAGGAGGCTGGAGTTTAAGTGACATCCTGGTGGTGACTGCCATCACAGAAATACAAACCAAACAACATAACGACATGGTAGGTCCATGTCCTACTGCCCCGTGAAGCATCTATAAACTAGCAGCAGAGACTGCCTATGGTTTTATTTTTGAAAGGAGAACCAGCCTGTACAATTAAAGAGTCAGTGGGAAACTTTCCTGCTGGGGACCATAGCCCCTGGTCTTTAGCTCATGGATTACCACCGAAATGATGAAATAAGCTGCTGTTTTGGTTATGTTGGCTGCTCTTTTGTATGTAATTTCCAACAAAAAAGATATCACTAGTGGTTTCTCATGACCTCCAGGAGGACTCTGAGCATGGCATCACACACAAGTTCCCATGCTTCCTTCCCTCATCCTGCAGCTCCTGTCCCCTCACCTGAGTTTCTCCTGACCTTGTACTTTCCTCAACACTCCCAACTGCAGGAAGTGGCTGTCCCTGTTTCTCATGTGGCGTGAGAGAGGGTGAGCTTGATGCGGCTCAGCACACCTCTCTGTCCTGACCATTCACCTTTGATGGAATCACTGTCTTTAGGTGGATGCTCTCGGTTGAAAGGCAGGATAACATAGGACTCAGGATCAAGGTCGGACTCTACCTTCTCCAAAATCCTTAACTGCATATCTCAGGCTAGAGTGTTATTGCCACCTCCGAGTTGGATATATTTATTGGCTGAGATTCATCTGGCAATTGATCACACTGAGGGTGATGTGCCTAGTTTTCCCAGGCAAGCCACATCTGCCTCAGGAAGCACCATGTGTCCGAATGCCCCACTGCTCCAGCAGTTACAGACAGTGAAACCAGAATTCAGGCTTCATCCCTCCACACTCCCTTTTTCTCATCAGCCACGCCCACTCTCCATAGTCCATCATCCAAGATGGTTAGTCTCTAATAAGATTCCAATCAGCTAGGATGCGGTAAGATAATTTCCCTGAGGACAAGCTCTGTGAAACGGAGCTGAGTGCTCTGGGTAGGTTTTGGAAAAATTACTTTTCCCTTCCTACATCCAGAAGCAGGAGAGGGTTTTCTCCTGATTTTCAGATCTTCACCCTTAGAAACTGTTGGGGCTCCTGGAGGTAAAATTCTCAACATCCAGCAACACCCCCTCCTCAGATTGGGCCCCCCAGGGTTTTAATCTGCCAGGCTGACTGGAGCTGAGTCTCAGCAATTAGTCACTCACCCCTGAAGGCACCAGTGACTTTTTGTTCCCAGTGGGTTGTGACTCTGTGTCCATCTTCAGTTTGGGGTGACGCTTTGCCCTGTGACCTTAATTCTCTGATGAATCTAAGAAGAATTCTTTTCAATTTCCTCAACATTTTTCTTGGGAAGATGGGAATAATGATTTCCAAGGTTTTAAGGAGGACTGTAAGTCCTTGACTTGCCTCTTTCTATAAATGCCTCTAGAGGCTTTTTTCATGTCAGTTTGTATAGGTATCCCTTCTCAACTTCAGCTGCATGTTCTAATCATCTAGGGAGTTTGAAAAAAGGCTGATGCCTGAGTCCCACCCAGAGCGTCTGATGTAAATGAGCTTGGCTTGGGTATGGCTTAGGTGGGGGGGTACTCAAAAGCTCTGGTTTGATACTGATGTACAAGATGAGTTGAGAAACTCTACTATAGAATGACTTAACTCGGGGCGCCTGGGTAGCTCAGTCAGTTGAGCATCTAACTCTTGATTTCAGCTCATGTCATGTCTCATGGACGTGAGATTGAGCCATGCTTCAAGCTCTGTGCTGACAGTGTGGAGCCTGTTTAGGATTCTTTCTCTTCCCTCTCCCTCTGCCCCTCCTCCACTCATGTGAGTACATACACTCTCTCTCTCTCTCAAAATTAAATAAACATTTAAAAAAAGAGAATGATTGAACCCACACCTTGTAATAGCTGTTTGCCATTCAATGCACAGATTTCTAACTTTAATGATAAAGGGTATACACTATGTGCTTGAGAGATCTTAGCCAGATCTCTATTCAGGGCTGTCTTGACCTTCTGGATCTTCTTCAGTTACTTGTGAGCTACTCAATCTCTTATCATATATGGTAGAATGACTGATTTGTGGTTCAGGCCTCAGGCCCTTTCTTCCAGATCTTGCTTCTTACCTGCTTTGAGTACTGAGTCTTATTGATTAGTTACTAGGGAAGGCTTTGCTTCCTTCCATGCTGACTTTTCTATGTGGGATTGCAGCCTCCTGACAGGAAACGTTTTGCAGGATAAATTTCTGTTTCATTTGTGTCAAGGCAGGGAGATTTCTTTCCATGCTGCACTCTCAAAATGATTTTGCCATTGCTTAGCAATATAGACTCCTCCCCATAATTATTTTAGTGTGGGACCATGAAGCAATGTCCCAGAGTCTCAACCAATACTTCCTCATCCATCTCCCACCTACGAAACTACCAAGAGAAATGTGCACAGTAGGTGCTCATTGTGTATATATATATATATATATGTGTGTGTGTGTACACATATTACACATATATGAATATGTTAGTTTTGGAATAGAGTCCAATGCAGTTCATGATCTGTGTTCATTATTTCTACAATGAAGGAAATAGTCTATATCTGCACTGTCTACTGTAAAAGCCAGTAGCCAGTATGGTTATTGAGCACTTGAAATGGGGCAAATGTGACTAAGGAAATGAATTTTCAATTCAATTTATTTTTAATTAATTTAAATTTTAGTAGGTACATATGGCTAGTGATTATTGTACAGACAAATACTTGAAGTGGCCATGTTTTTCAGTTTTTCCCTCTCTTTATTTCTCTCCAATTCTGTTTAGGGATGTATTTTTTTCCTTTATATATCATTATCTGGGGCCTGGTTACCTGATGGCTGTCTTTGACATTGCTATATATTGCCTCCTATCCATTTGTGTTTCTCAAGCCAGTTTCTTTCCGTACAGACATAAACGTTCCCTTCTCTCATCTCCAGCCTACAGCTCCTCTGGGTGTGGTGATTGAAGTGTAGGTGATTTGTCCATATCTAAAGCTGTCAGATAGTTTGAACAAAAATACTGAAAATCGTTGCCAAAATGTGTCAACCAATTAGAAAAAGGCCTGGGAGGAAAAGTTTATGGTAACTTGTACCACATCCTATATTTTATATTAGATGGCATGGCTTTAAAAAATTAATTCTGTATTTAAAATTAACTGTTTATCTCTTACACAAAACAAAAAAGAATATTTAAAAATATATAGGAGCTATATAACCATATGGCAGAGGAGGAGACCCCAGCCTCCAACTCCCCACAAAGATAAAACACTGGACAGCTATTCATCAACAAAAACAGCTCTCGGAGAGCTCTGAAGTCTAATAAGGAACCTTCAGCAGCCAAATGGAATAAAAATTGAGAGTAACTGCACAAAAAGGAAGGAAGAACAGCCTCTTTTCGCCTTTGTCATCTTGTCCCCCAAGCCGACACTGCTCAGTGCCTCACCAGCTAGAAAGAGTCCCGTCTCTGGGGAAGAGAAGACAGAGTGAGCAGTCAGCTTCCCCAGACTTAGGGGGGGGGGCATCTCATGAAGAACCTGCTTCAGTTTCACCCCTCCCAGAGACCCGCAAAGCTGAGACATAGGCAGTTGGGAACAAGGAAGAAAAGCAGGGACTACCAGGATCAGCCATACAACAGAAGTGACCACGATTCCCGGTGACCTGCTTCACAGCCAGTCCCAGCAGCTTTTGTCACTAACGTAATCAAAGACCAGCACAGCCTAGGCACACTCCTTGCAGATTTCACCAGTTTTATCCCCACGCCTACTCTCGTTTGCATGTATCGATTACCTGTGTCCCTCCCTACTTCCTCTCACAACCCTCCTCTTTAGACCAAGGATGCACACTAGCAGCAAGCCTGGATCCCTGTGGCTGACCCCCACTACTTTGAGTGTGTTTTGGTTTAGCACCTACAGTTGCACACTTTCATGCTATTGGCTTGATACACTAAACTCCACTGCCATGTGCACGCGTCTGGCAAGATTCTGAGCCATGGAAGTGCACACCAA